>NC_092152.1:37334764-37634764 GCF_045791955.1 Oncorhynchus clarkii lewisi
GGAAATTCTTTCATAATGTTTTTCCCGAATAGTAAACAAACATGCCCAATTCCGAAGGTTCAGAGTTAAAGGGCAGGATAATCCATGGTTTTCTTCTGAGCTGTCTTGTATTAACAACAAACGTAATCTAGCCTGGGCTAAAGCAAGGAAATCATGTTCTGACGCTGATTGGCTTATTTTTAGGCAGTTATGAAACAAGTGTTCTTTTCTCCTCAGAAAGGCAGAGTCTGAATATTTTATGTCTTACCACTGATAATCTGAATGACCCTAGAACGTTTTGGAAGGCCATTAAGTCTATGTCTGGAAACAGTAATGTTAATGAATTACCGTTGTGTGTATTGAAGGACTTTGTTGCTGTGTATGACAAAACTCAAATGCTGAATTGTTTCAATGAGCACTTTGTATCATCTGGTAGGCTGTTTGATTCTGTGTCTTCTGTCTCTGTACAACCCTGTGTGGATGAACCAGCGAGAGCTGGTCAAACTTTTAGTTTTTGCCATTCTCAGTGCTGGAGCCCTGAAATCCTTAGATCAGAGAAAGCCTGCAGGTCCGGATTTTCTTGATCCCTGCTTTTTAAATCTGGCATCTGATTTCATAGCTGAAACACTTACATATCTGTTCAATCTAACGCTGGAATGTAATGAAATTGGAAATCAGCATTTGTCCTACCACTTTTAAAAGGGGGAGATCCAATTCTTTTAAATGATTATAGGCCAATCTCAAAGCTGTCAACCCTGGTAAAAATACTTTAAACCCTTGTGAGTGAACAGCTAAAAGGCAACGAGGCAATGTCAATGTAAAGAGACTAGCACGGAAGGAATAAGATCACATTTTTTGGTTCTAGTCAGGATTCTAGCAGCCGTGTTTAGCACTAACTGAAGTTTATTTAGTGCTTCATCCGGGTAGCCGGAGAGTAGAACATTGCAGTAGTCTAATCTAGAAGTGACAAAGCATAGATTAGCTTTTCTGCATCATATTTTTACAAAAGTTTCAGATTTTTGCAGTGGTAGGAAGATGGAAAAAAGCTGTCCTTGAAACAGTCTTCATATGTTCGTCAAAAGAGAGATCGGGGTCCAGAGTAACGCCGATGGTCCTTCACAGTTTTATTTGAGACGACTGTACAACCATCAAGATTAATTGTTAGATCCAACAGTAGATCTCTTTGGTTCTTGGAACCTAGAACTAGAATCTCTGTTTTGTCCGAGTTTAAAAGTAAAAAATGTGCCGTCATCCACTTTCTTATGTCTGAAACACAGGCTTCCAGGGTAGGCAATTTTGGGTCTTCACTATGTTTCATCAAAATGTACAGCGATGTGTCGTCCACATAGCAGTGAAAGTTGACATTGTGTTTCCAAATGACATCACCAAGAGGTAGAATATATATATATATATATATATATATATATATATATATATATAGTGAAAACAATAATGGTCCTCAAACAGAACCTTGTGGAACGCCAAAACGTACAAATGAGGACAAACCATCCACAGAGACTAACTGAGTTTTTGGGCTAGAAGAACCATCCTCACATTCATATCAAATGGCACATCTCCACTGGAGCACTCCTAGAGCCTGAAGGAAGTGTAAACACTCCTCCTAAATGCATCACTATCATCTTCACAGCATGCACATTCTATCATGACAGAATGCCAGAATCCCTAGTTGGTGGGGTCTATGGTGATTTTCAGTCCAGTGTTTAGATACTTAGGGCAAATCAAATCATATACAAGTTGGTTTATTTGTGACATGGAATAAAAGCCACTGTTGGCTGTCTGCTGTCTGGTTGATCGCTGGTAGCTCTCATCTTCATCTCAACTAATTTGCTTCTCGACCCGCTGCTGCCAGCTACCTCATTTTCCTCCTCAACCTGTACTGCCACTGGCTGCCTTGATCAGAAGATCAAGCATTTTTTTTTTCATTCACTGCTTTTCTCACATTGGCTAACTGAGTTTGCTTATTTTTATTCACATACTGTAGGTATATTCTTCAAGATTTTTCATTTTGTCTCTCTTTACAGGGATTCTTCACAGGAGATATTTTCAAACAAGGAAGTGAATTTTAACCAATCAGGTTGCCGGAAAGGGCCTTTAAATGCCAGTAACCAATCAGATGTCAGGACATTACTAATCATTCAGCACGAAGCACTACATCTACAAATAGCCATGTATGGACTAGCTAACGATATGCTCTGGAAAACAAGCTTTGAATGATATATGATTCAACATGGAGAGTTTTAAAAATAGCGGTTAAAGTTCTACATTAAACATGCTAACAAGAACAAAATGTATGATAGGTGTAGCTGACAGTTGGGATACAATTATACAAATCAAGTATTTACATACATTATTGTTGATTTAATTTTACATTTTATGAAAATAGGGAAGTTATTTTTGCAAAATATCCCAAAATTGAAAAAATGGACAGATGGAAGCAAAATCAAAAATGTTGAATGTGGTGTCTGGCCTTAAAATAAATGGCTACATCAAATGGTTTTGTATTGAATAAGCCATCTGATTCGATGAAAGATGGAGTTGAATGTGTGTTTCTGCCCATAATTTAATTTAAAGTACTCCAAAGTTTTTCCCCCCACATTCTTTACATCATTGATCTTGGCTTCATAATACAGTTTCTTCTTCTTTTTGTAGAGTTTAGTCACATCATTTCTCAATTTGCAGTAAGTCAGCCAGTCAGATGTGTAGCCAGACTTATTAGCCACTCCTTTTGCCCCATCTCTTTCAACCGTACAGTTGTTCAATTCCTCCTCAATCTATTGAGCCTTAACAATTCTAACACAGTTTCTTAACAGGTGCATATTTATCAATAATTGGAAAAAGCAATTTCATGAATTCATCAAGTGCAGCATCTAGATGCTCCTTATTAATCACACCAGACAAACAAATATTTGAAACATCATCAACATAAGAGTCACAGCAAAATCTTTTTATACACTATTTTTAGGCCCAGTCTTTGGAACTTTGGCTTTCCTGGATATAGCCACTATATTGTGATCACTGCATCCAATGTATACAGCTTTATAACAAAGTTCTACAGTATTAGTAAAAATGTGATCAATACATGTGTATGATCTGTAATGTTTGCAAACACCCTGGTAGGTTGATTAATAGCCTGAACCAGATTACAGGCACTGGTTACAGTGAGATGCTGTCAAGGTGTGGGTGTAGCTGGTGCATTGGAAGTCAGGCGCAGGAGAGCATAGATGAGTGGACAAGGCACTTTACTGAGGCAATATATTAATAGAACGCAACCGCATTCTTGTCACAAAAACAAATGGCCACAGAACAAGTGAGGCAGCACTAAGTACAAAAATAACAAGGTACAAAGTATGGGCTGTCAAAAAGCACGGGTGTAAAATATAACCCAACGCAAACCAGCCGGAAGAGTGCCGACCTGACAATAAACAATTACACACACAGACATGGGGGGAACAGAGGGTTAAATACACAACATGTAATGAGGGAATGAATACCAGGTGTGTGGGAAAACAAGACAAAATAAATGGAAAATGAAAGGTGGATCGGCGATGGCTAGAAGACTGGTGACGCTGACCGCTGAACGTGTTCTTGAACCTCAGGAACTTGAACACTATTGGCCTGGGCATGTCACCTGGGCCAGTGGTTTGTTTTCCAGTCTTGTGGACACGTTCCACCTCAATCTTCCTGTGGTCCATCTTTAGTTTTTCCGAGATCATTTCCCTAATTTTGTCCTCAGACTCCGTCCAGGTATCATGTGGAGATTCTGCAATTCCGTCCACAGCAATGTTGTTCCGCCTTGATTGTCCCTCAAGATAATTCGATTTATTTTTCATTGCTATAATGGTTTCACATACAGAACTGATGTCCTCTCTCAATGACCTACAGATTGTAAGCTTATCAGACCCTTGGTCGACAGCATCCCTGGACAGATAGCAGCGGTCCCAGCAACTGATGCCAACCGCGTCACATGATCCAAATTTAAAAGTAACCAAACTTTTTCAATAGAACACTTTTTCAGAAACGTTCAAAACATTCCAAAACAATAAACCAAGCTCTCGCTCGTTCCGAGTTTAATAGGGTTCCCCAGTGGCGCAGTAGTCTAAGGCACTGCAGTGCTTGAGGTGTCACTATAGCCCCTGGTTCGATTCCAGGCTGTATCACAGCCGGCCGTGATTGGGCGGCACACAATTGGCCCAGCGTTGTCCGATTTTGGGTTTGGCCTTAACTGAATTGCCTTGTTAAGTCAAAATATGGGATTACATGATATGACAAATAAACAAACTTGAACCTAGAAGGGAACACATGCTAGAAAGGGAGGAGAAAATATGGCCAGCTTTGTGGTTAGATTGTTATGTAATCTAAAAATATACCATTAGCTGGTAGAACTGATGAAATGAAATTAATCATAGACGTCTTTTAACTTATTCCATTCTACAGGTCCATTTTTTGGGCTCTTGCATCTTCATTTCCATATAGGCTAGAGGCTATGTATCTTCTTATCTGTGTAGTTGTGTTGCTCTGTGTTGCTCTGTTATGTTATGTCTGACAGTTGGATTTTTCTTTACAGTTGAGTTGCCCTGGTCGTGTCAGTGAACAGTAACTTTCAAACTAACTAATGACATGTTGCATGTCGACCCTGCACCAGAACATGTGTTTGTATAGTTCATTGTGTTCTCCTGTGTGCTCCTTGTCCTTTGACCAGGCTTAAAAGAGATAAGTCTGAGCTTTTGACTACTTCTGGTCTGAAGTAGTGCACTATGTAGAGAATTGGGTTCCATTTGGGACATAGATCAGCATAGATCTGCAGAGGACAAAGTTATGATTTGAAAGTCCTGTTTGATTGTTTGAACATTCATTTTATGAGGCTATTTACATTCTTATTCACCGCTCCAAGCTACTTTGACTTTATCCCCTCGTCACTCATCTTTTATTTCTCATTCTGTATTGCACTCTCTCTCTCTCTCTCACTCTCTCTCTCTCTCTCTCTCTCTCTCTCTCTCTCTCTCTCTCTCTCTCTCTCACACACACTCTCGCTCTCTCTCTCCACATAGACATACACAAACACACACCCACACATTATACAAATACGTAATCCAGTTGAGGTTTTGACAATGCAGTCTTTTAAACCGAAGAGTAATTGAGCAACATCTGTTTAATCCATTTTCACTGCACCATTGTGTCAGAGCTAAAACATTGTCATGGGTGTTAAGCCTCATATCTATAAGAGAGCACACAGACAGCGAGACATACACACAGGGGCGGCGGATATCCTAGCGGTTAGCGCATTGGGCCAGTAACAGTCGCTAGTTCGAATCTCCGAGCCGACAAAGTGACAAATCGGTCGATGTGCCCTTGGGCAAGGGACATAACTCTTATTGCTCCATGGTCGCAGTTGATAATGGCCGACCCTGGCCGTGACCCAACTCTCTGAGGGTGTCTCAGGGGGGGTTCACACATGCGTATAAACCACACTTGTACATGTGTGAAGTAGAACAAATATAAGCACACACTAAATTATTATTATTATTATTATTATTATTTGTTTATTTATTACAAACACTTGAATCCTTACCTGACTCTTTCGTCTCTGATTAGCAGCTTTTCTTTGCGGCCCAATCTATATATCTAATCTAAAATAAGAACGACTTCATCAGGGGTGGTGTGTATTATTTGGAAATTAGGAGGAGAACACTGTGTACAAATCACCCCCAGCCGCCAGCACAGGACACCAGGACACCCACCGTGCTGCTCCGCCAGTTCACACCTGCTGCATAGACCACTGAGCAGGCAACATACCAATTTCCCACCTGTCAGTCTAAGAGCAGTACACTGAGTATAGAAATGGTGAGGGACCAGCAGTTACCAAAACCCGCTGTCCCCTTTTCCCACAAACTGCTTCTCTTCCCAATCTGTCTCCTATACATACTATGAAGACAGTAGATGGCACCATTTATAGTGCACTATAGGCCCTGGTCAAAGTAGTAAACGACTGTATGTAGGGAATAGGGTGCCATTTGGAATGCAACCAGTGATGACAGTCTGTATCCTTATGCAAATTACTCTATGTGTCATAAGTGTTGTGTTATGAGGTGGTGAGTGAGTGGCACAGGTAGATATGGGTTGGAGGGAGGGAGGGTTAGTGTGAAATTTCCAACCTACTAGGAACTGAGTGAGAGACCTCCTGCGGCTCCCTGACATCTGCACTCCCAATCAAGACCTTTCTCCCCTTCTCCCCTTTCTGCCTCTCTCTCTCTCTACCCACCCACTCTCTCTTCCTTTTCTCTCTCTCTCTCTCTCTCTCTCTCTCTCTCTCTCTCTCCCTTTTCTCTCTCTCCCTCTCTCTCTCTCTCTCTCTCTCTCTCTCTCTCTCCACCCAACACATGCTCTCTCCCTTCTCTCTCTCCACCCACACACTCTCTCTCCCTTTTCTCTCTCTATCTCTCTCTCTCTGTCTCTCTCTCTCTCTCTCTCTCCACCCAACACATGCTCTCTCCCTTCTCTCTCTCCACCCAACACATGCTCTCTCCCTTCTCTCTCTCCACCCAACACACTCTCTCTCCCTTCTCTCTCTTTCCCACATCCCCATTCTCTCCCTATCGCTTAATTTTTTTTAGCTCTCTCTTTCCCTCTCTCTGACACAAACACACACAACCATTCTTCTGCATACAAACATTCTCCGTCTCGTGACTCCTCTTTGTGCTCACACTAGTCCAACAACAATTACACTAACTCATACACAAATTCATAGTTTTTGTTTGGATGCACCCTCAATACAAATATGCTCAGCCCGTGGTTGATGCGATCCTGTAGTTCCAACCCAACTCCCCGTCAGAGTGTAATTGGCTGGGTGACTGATGTTGATGCCTTCCTCTGGCTGGTCACCTAAACCACCGTGCTCTCCCTGTGAGCCTGTTGAGCCTGTCATTATTCTGAGACCCACAGAGCCGGGGACAATTAATCGGAGGCCAGTAATGGATAATGACTGGGGCTGCTATGACATTCAATCTGCATCCCAAATTTAATCCTATTCCCTATATAGTGCACTACCTTTGACCAGAACCCATTGGGTTGAATGATTGATCCTGTAATTTCAATGGCTGACTGATTATTTCAATACGGTCTCTTTTTTGTTTGAGGCGCCCGGGGGAAGGTGCAGGTAAGAAGGAAGTTTCCATGTGCTGGTTGGTAGTGTTTGACTGTCTGACTAAGTTGAGAGAATGTATTTTATTTATCTTGATTTGAAAATGAAATAATTGTCACAATGTTCGTAATAATGGTCGGACCAATGCGCAGCGTACGCTGAGTTCCACATAATTATTTATTAAAGAAAGTGAAACTTAGAAAAAACCAACACAATCAACAAACCGTGACGACAATGCAGTGCTAACAGGCAACTAAACATAAACAATATCCCATCACCCACAGGTGAAAAAATGCTATTTAAGTATGATCCCCAATTAGAGACAGCGATAACCAGCTGCCTCTAATTGGGAATCATACAAATCACCAAAATAGAAAATCAAACCTAGAACCCCACATAGAAAATATAAACTAAAACAACCCCCCAGTCATGCCCTGACCCTCTCTACCATAGAAAATACAGGCTTTCTATGGTCAGGACATGACAGTACCCCCCCCCCCCCCCCCCCTCTGCAAAACTCAGACCGCAAAACCTGAAACAAAAAGGGAGGGTTAGGGGGGTGTCTAGTGTCGGTGGCGGCTCTGTTGCGGGGCGAAGTAATCGCTCATCATCGTGGGACGGCTCTGGTGCGGGACGATAAACTCGCTCATCCTGCGGATCCAGCCATGGACCCAAGCTGAACACTGTGCCTGGACTGGACCTAGATGCTGAGGAAGGCTCCTGCCTTGGAGCAGGACTGGACGCCGTGTCTGGACTGAACATTGGCGCAGGGGAAAGCTCCCACCATGGAGCGGGACTGGACGCTGTGCCTGGACTTGGCACCAACGCCGGAGAAGACTCTGGCCTTGGAGCTGGACTGGACGCCGTGCTTAGACTGGGCATCGGTGCAGGGGAAGGCTCCGGCCATGGAGTTGGAGGTTTCGGATCGTGGACCATCGCAGGAGATTCCGGACCGTGGACCGTCTCAGGAGGTTCCGGACCAGGGACCGTCACAGGAGGTTCCGGACCGGGGACAGTCTCAGGAGGTTCCGGACCGGGGACCGTCTCAGGAGGTTCAAGACTGGGAACCGTCACCGGAAGCTCTGGACTGGGAAGTGTCGCCGGAAGCTCTGGACTGGGAACTGCCGCCGGAAGCTCTGGACTGGGGAGGCCACTGGAGGCCTGTTGCGTGTGGCTGGCACAGGTGGTGCACCTGACTGGAAGCTCTAGACTGGAAGCTCTGGACTGGTGACACACACTTCAGGGCGAGTGCGAGGAGCAGGCACAGGACGCACCTGACTGGCAAAGCGCACTTGAGGGAGAGTGCGAGGAGCAGGCACAGGACATACCTGACTGGGAACACACACTCCAAGGAGAGTGCGAGAAGCAGGCACAGGACGCACCTGACTGGCAAAGCGCACTTGAGGGAGAGTGCGAGGAGCAGGCACAGGACATACCTGACTGGGAACACGCACTCCAAGGAGAGTGCGAGGAGCAGGCACAGGACGTACCTGACTGGGAAAGCGCACTTGAGGGAGAGTGCGAGGAGCAGGCACAGGACTACCGGGCTGTGGAGACGTACTGGAGACCTTGTGCGTATAGCTGGCATCAATAGTCCCGGATCATTAACACACTTCGCACAGAAAGTGCGAGGAGCTGGCACAGGACGTACTGGGCTGTGTTTGTATATTTCATTGTGTTCTCCTGTGTGCTCCTTGTCTTTTGACCAGGCTTAAAAGAGATAAGTCTGAGGTTTTGGCTAATGGTGGAGAAGGAGAAAATAAAACTTGTAAACTTGCAACCTGTTGTTGACTTCTTTATTTTTCCACTCAACCTAAACTTCAAGAAACTGTATGTATGTTAGGCAGAGTTCCTCATGCTCTTGTTTAAACCTGGGGTGGCGTAGGAGTTGCTACACTTATTTCTCTACTGCCTTACAATAACCACAAACCTCTAACTGAGAAAATGACTGATTACTGCTAGACACAACAGCAAATAATCCACCAACAAAATGATGATATTAATTCTATATAGTTATTGTCACTGCATGGGGCATAGCTTTAATCTATTTAGCTGCCATCCCGGAACCCGTATGTCATGTTGAGATAGAGATGGAAAATTGCTTTGCAAACAGACTTACAGTTCCTCTATTTATACAACACTGTGTGTATATGTGTGTGTGTATATGTTTGTGCGTGAGTTTACACAGTATGTTCTGACCTGTAGTTAGTTGGCATTGGAGATGTGGGGATGGACGTTTGTGGGGTTTGCAGAGTTTTCTTAGTAATAGGATTGTATAGATTGTTTTGAAATCATTTCTGTTTTTCAAAAATAGACAAGATAGGATTCCTGCAACATTATTTTGTTCAACTATAATTTGATCTCTGCGAAATTCAGCTAATTGATTGCACCCAAATTGGCCATTTTAATGTGTAGGATTCATATAATATTCAATAAATATAGCACCTAACATCTGATTTGGGAATTCTTTAAAAATAATCACCTAATAGCAGGAACAGCACCATCTACTGGTCAGAACCTGGTAATATCAGGATGCAGGATGGCACATAAACCTAACAACTTCAATCACTAATTTCTTTGACAGGGGGGGAAAAACATAACCAAATTCAATGAGAAGACATTACATAGGATAAGGAAACAACACTCCGAGCTCCATACAATTTCTGAAACATAGAGAACTGATATATACTTGTTGTTGGGGTTGGATTGTCGTGGGGTGTGGGAGGTTTGTGGATGGATTCTGACCCCTTCTTTGGATTCCTTGTGTCTTACTCATTGTTAGAAAAAAGTTTGGTCCAAATCGAATGTTAGGTACTATAATTATTGCATATTATATGAATCCTGTGAATTAAAATGGCCAATTTAGGGGCAGTCATTTCCCCAGATAATGTTTCCGGGAATGCTTATCTTATCTGTTTCTAACTACAGGAACTTTTTCATATTAATCTGAGATGGTGGTTGTAATGGCTTGCTGAAATGACATGGAATGACCTTCCTATGTCACTATCCATTAGATTTCGATGAGTCAGCACCGGGAGAAAACACATACAAAACATGACATTGACTTAGTGCTGCCCTGCCAATGCTGTGCCAGTGCCTTGCAGGGCAGAAATAAACTTCTTGGATAGAGCCTGCAGCAGCCATGAACACACAGCACAGCAGCACCAGGCCCTGTCGCTTTCAGGTTGCTCACTCAGACAGACAGACATATTGTAGCCCACCATGCTTTTGTGACTTAATGGATGCATCGCAAATTGCATCCTAATCCCTATTTAATGTAATACTTTTATCCAGGGCCTATATGGCACTGTGTAGGGAATAGGGTGCCATTTGTGAGGCATCCTTTGTGATTCTGATTCATAAGTCAATAGGTCTTTCTTGGGAGGGAGTGCAAAGAACGAACAGCTCTGCTCTGCAGCATGGCTGCTCTGCTCTGTAGCATGGCTGCTCTGTAGCATGACTGCTCTGCTCTGTAGCATGGCTGCTCTGTAGCATGGCTGTTCTGCTGAGCATGGCTGCTCTGTAGCATGGCTGCTCTGTAGCATGGCTGCTCTGTAGCATGGCTGTTCTGCTGAGCATGGCTGCTCTGTAGCATGGTTGCTCTGTAGCATGGCTGCTCTGTAGCATGGCTGCTCTGCTCTGTAGCATGGCTGCTCTGTAGCATGGCTGATCTGTAGCATGGCTGTTCTGCTGAGCATGGCTGCTCTGTAGCATGGTTGCTCTGTAGCATGGCTGCTCTGTAGCATGGCTGCTCTGCTCTGTAGCATGGCTGCTCTGTAGCATGGCTGTTCTGCTGAGCATGGCTGCTCTGTAGCATGGCTGTTCTGCTGAGCATGGCTGCTCTGTAGCACGGCTGCTCTGTAGCACGGCTGCTCTGTAGCATGGCTGCTCTGTAGCATGGCTGCTCTGTAGCATGGCTGCTCTGTAGCATGGCGGCTCTGCTCTGTAGCATGGCTGCTCTGCTCTGCTCTGTAGCATGGCTAATCTGCTCTGCTGTGCATGGCTGCTCTGCTATGTAGCATAGCTGCTCTGTAGCATGGCTGCTTTTCTCTGTAACATGAGCATGGCTACTCTGCTCTGCTGAGCCTGGCTGATCTGCTCTGTAGCATGAGCCAAGTCATCTAGTAGTTATCACTCTAGGTCCCTGAGGTAATTTATCTGGGGACAAGTATGAGGGGGTACTAGAGAAATGACTTTAAACAGAGAATAAAATGGTTGTAATAAGTAATAAGGAAAACTAGTCCCCGGCCTGAAAAGCTAGTTGCTGACAGTGATGCATGTAGATGGGGATAATAAGATACAATGATTCCTAATTAGAGGGTATTACCTTGTTGTAAAAATAGTTTGGAGTGAGGCTGGTGTATGGATACTGATTATGGATACTGACAGTCTCCAAGTTGATGTGGGATATGCTGTTATTTGTATACTGATCTCCATCTCTGTATGGACACTGATTGGTTGCATCCCAAATGGTACCCTATTCTCTATATAGAGGGCCCTGGTTAAAAGTAGTGCACTATATAGAGAATCAAGGTTGGGTAGATTGCTTTCTAAACGTTATCCGTTACTAAACTTTGGGACTACCCACAAGTTAACTTTCTGTTACTTTTGGATTACTTCCCCCTTATTAAGGGGGCATTAGAAGACAAAAGGGATCAATCAAACACATTTGGTGTGTCATCATAGTGTTCAGACTTGTTCAGACTTGCTCAGGCAGAACTCACTTAAGATTGTGCCTTTTTTCAATGCTGAATATTATGTCATTGAGAAAACAGAAAGGTGTTCATTAATTTTTCCTCAAAATCCTTCCTGAATTTAAAAGTAATCCAATAAGTAATCATCTAGTTGTTCAAGTGTCTGTACTCTGATTACAATATTTTTGCTGGTAATGTAACTAATTACAGTTACAGTTATAAAAAATAATATCTGATGAATCAGTTACTCCCTAACCCTGTAGGGAATAGGATGCCATTTTGGATGAACTCTATTTCTGTTTGGATAATGATCTGTCTCTGGGATGATGACTTGGAATATGCTAGACCGTTAGGATATTTTATGACGTCAACTTGCTCTGGCAAAACTCTGGCATTGCCATACTAGATTCCAGCAATCCAGTAATTTAATCATAACTATGACTAGTTGTGGCTCTTTGTGTAATATGTTGTGGCTCTTTGTGTCAAAATATTTTAAGGGAAGGTGGATTATTGGCAGCATGTGGACTCACTATGCTCATTGAATTATCCTCTCACCAGGGTATGTTTGTTTCTTTGTTTGTTTGCTTCATAGCTTTGATGAAGTTCTTTTGAATGGTTTGATTGAGATTCTGGTCACCGTTGGCTGAATGGAGGAAAACATTGGCTGATGGCTATTCTATGAAATGTTGATTGTGTTTACTTAGTCTGAAAGAAAGAACTTCACTTGACACAGGATTACAAAGCCCTACACACACCCAGAGAGAGAAGTCCAAGTTTAACTCTGAATAGTTAACTGCTGTATAATTTGTCTGTGTGAGTACATGCACGTGTGTGTGTGTGTGTGTGTGTGTGTGTGTGTGTGTGTGTGTGTGTGTGAGTACATGCACGTGTGTGTGCAAGCGACCCTGTTAGTTTTAATGGGATAGATGCTTCTGCTGGTATTTGCTTGTTCATAAAATTTGTGCAAGTTTACATGAAGGTATATTTACTTTGCTCTTTCTGCACTTATTGTGCATGCATGTGTTTGTTTAAACACATTTAAACTGCTTTTCTGTACTGAACAAAAACTATAAATGCAACATGCAACAATTTCAACGATTTTACTGAGTTACAGTTCATGTAAGGAAATCAGTCAATTTAAATGAATTCCTTAGGCCCTAATCTATGGATTTCACATGACTGTGTAGGGGCGCAGCCATGAGTGGGCCTGGGAGGGCATAGGCCCACCCACTGGGAAGCCAGGCCCAGCCAATCAGAATGAGTTTTCCCCCACAAAAGGGCTTTATTACAGACAGAAATACTCCTCAATTTCATCAGCTGTCCGGGTGGCTGTCCGAGTGGCGTGGTTACACGTGGTCTGTGGTTGTGAGGCCAAATTTTCTAAAATGACGTTGAAGGTGGCTTATGGTAGAGAAATGAACATACAATTATCTGGCAACAGCTCTGGTGGACATTCCTACAGTCTACATGCCAATTGCACACTCCCTCAAAACTTGAGACATCTGTGGCATTGTGCTGTGTGACAAAACTGCACATTTTAGAGTAGCCCTTTATTGTCCCCAGCACCTGTGTAATGATCATGCTGTTTAATTAGCTTCTTGTTATGCCACACCTATCAGGTGGATGGATTATCTTGGCAAAGGAGATATGTTCACTAACAGGGATGTAAACAAATTTGTGGACAACATTTGAGAGAAATAAGCTTTTTGTGCATATGGGATTTTTTATTTCAGCTCATTAAACATGGGACCAACACATTATATTTTTGTTCAGTATAAATATAGTAAATGACCTTGGCTGGCAGTGTTTGAACTCTCACTCCCATTTAACTTGAAGGAGCTGGTGGGCAGGAATAGTTGATTTTCCACATCTTAATTGAATGCTTTTGTTTTGAATTGGTAGAAGAAAATAAAGAATAGCTGAAGGGTGAAGGATGCCTACACTCAATTCCAATCCAGAAAGAGAAAAGGATCGATTTTCTAAATACAATTGTTTCAACGGCAGCTCCTAGCTTCACAGCCTTGTTTGTGTTCTACTAATACTGCCAGGTGTCTAGGTTTCTTTGTAACTCAAACTGTAGAAGTACCAGAGAGGCAAGAAATAGCGTTAACTAACATGATTAGGTTTACTTAACTCTAATATGAATTACATTTAAATAGAGTTGCTTGAAAAACACTTTCTCTTCCAACATAATGTGGGCGAGTTCTCCTGCAAATGTATCTTTAAAGTATGTAATCTGTCAAATTTGAGATGCAGTAGGTCTACACTGTCAGATGTATCAGGCAGACCATTAAGGCGGATAAAATCGTCCCACAGACATGCAGAGTAGCAAGTATCAAAATGTTTTATAGCACTAAAACACTAAATACAATTCTTAATTTCACCAGTGATGGTCGTTGTGAAAATTGGGGCCCTTCTCACGTATTTTACTCCCACTCTCTGCTGGTCAAGCTACGAGAATAGATATCTAACTTCATTAGAAAAGGAAGTAGAACTGAGAGAGAGAGAGAGAGAGAGAGAGAGAGAGAGAGAGAGAGAGAGAGAGAGAGAGAGAGAGAGAGAGAGAGAGAGAGAGAGAGAGAGAGAGAGAGAGAGAGAGAGAGAGAGAGAGAGAGAGAGAGAGAGAGAGAGAGAGAGGTGTGCAGAGAAAAAGAGAGGGGTGGACAGAGAGAGAAGAGGACAGGAAGAGAGAAAGAGGAAGCTTTTTTATCTTGGCCTGTTCATGGCGTGCTCATGAATTCTGTAATTACTTTGACTCAGTGTCTGCCTTTGTAGCCCACATTTGAACTATTTCTCTATCCAATGGGACGTGCCGCCACACTCAAATACTTGGTCTTATTTACCAAGCCACAGGCCCCAACTGAAGAGCCAGCCGCGTTCTGCTCTCTGCCTGGTGTGATGTGTTAAGCCCATGGTTTAACCCTCCCTCCTTCCCTGCCTCTGTGGCAAGAGCGCAATCGCATGTCCTTGCACAACTGACACCATCATCAACACCTGCCTGTGACTCGGAGAGAGAGAGAGAGATCCCTCATGGTATGGCTGGTATTGATCTGTTTCTCTCTCTCCTCCTGAGACAATCCCAGCTAACCACCACCATCGTAATCGGACATTTAGCTGACTCCACAGTATAGTTGTGGTCCCTCTGACTCCTCTACTCCTGGTTGCCAGATTGCGCATCGGTGAGGTCACTCACCTCCATAGCTTAAGACAGACTTTCGTTCTCTTGCTCGCTTTCTCTCTTGTCCTCTCTCTCTCTCTCTCCATAGTTCAAGTGACTGTCACAAGGAGGGAGCTCTAGATTTCGTTTCGATGACTGTTAGCAAGCTGGACAGAGTAATGAGACTATAAATGTGGGCCAATGTGGGCCAATTATAACATCTACAGATTATTTTTAGTCGGAAACAACAAAAAACAAAACAAATATATTGTCACGCCCTGACCTTAGAGAGCCTTTTTATGTCTCTATTTGGTTTGGTCAGGGTGTGATTTGGGGTGGGCATTCTCTGTTTTGTTTTTCTATGATTTTGTATTTCTATGTTTTGGCCGGGTATGGTTCTCAATCAGGGACAGCTGTCTATCGTTTTCTCCGATTGGAAACCATACTTAGGTATCCCTTTTCCCTCCTTTCTGTGTGGTAGGTTGTCTTTGTTTGTTGGCACTATAGCTTCACGGTTGGTTTTTGGATTGTTTATTGTTTTGTCGACATCATACAAATAAAGGAATATGTACGCTCATCCCTCATGACCTAAGGCTCATTCTGCTTCAAGATGTCTGTCTAAAACACTGCAACTCTGTTGGAATCTGAATATGGGGGAAACAGAGATGGAGTCACATAATATCAACAGACACAGACAGACAGAAACCCTCTAAGACAGAACAAAGAGAGGACAAAATTAGAAATTCAAGAAGAGTAGATCAAGGAGGATGTACAGATGTCGGATATTAATGTGACCCATTTCTTCGTCGTCGGGAAAATAATCCTGCAGCAGGAGGATTCTAATAAATATTTAATCGCCACCAGGGGGCAGCTGGAAGCGGTGTTTGTAGGCTATACAATGCAATACTGTACCTAGGGGGCTATGGTTTGGGCAAGGCTCTGCAAAACAACTGGCCTCATACCATCAAGCAGTGGCGACCCGTCATTCAGGGCCGGTGGGGCACCTGTTTTGAGCCCCACACTTTTAGGTTAATTTATATACTGTATATACATTTATTTATTAATAAAAAAATTGGGGGGGCTTGCCTGTTTTGCTTGTTATCTTGGCATTAATACATGTCACTCATATCAGTTTGCAAACAATGTAAAAAAATTAAATAAAGCCGCATACAAACATGGTCTCTTTTTTGCTTTCTTGAGTAAGGCAGCTCCAAAATGCAGGTGGTTCAGTGTTTCAGCCTAGCTCAGTGCTTTCTGTGGTGGTGGGGCCAGCCAACAGAAAATACGGAGCATTGCGCCTGATTGGCTAAGTTTTCTGTCATGAATGGCTCAGTTTTCTGTCACTCATGGGACAGTATGTCATCCCCAATTCTAAGGTTAAAGCTCTAAAATTTTAGCCCCTCGGGTTCTGCCATATAATTATTTTAGAAGTGCCCATCCAAGAAGGCACAAGGTCATTGGCCACATAGATAGAATGACATAAAATCACATTATATGTACAGTAGTTTTGATTGGACTGACATTGGTCAACATCATACTTCAAAATCTTAGCTAGCAAGCTAGCAATCAAATCCTTTTCAATCCTTGTCATATGAAGAGAAATTAGAGATAAAACGTCTCCGTGCTCATCGGCCATTGGACATAAACATTACACAACAAGTGTGAAATTCGCAAAATTCAACAATGAGTGGTTTGGGAAGGAATCAGTGGCTAACTGTGAGTTCAAGACAACTGGGAACGACTGGGAAAATATGTTTTGAGAGGTCATTCAATTTGGAATTGTAAATCCGGCATCTTTCTCTTTGATGACAAAATTTGCCCACGAAGAACCGCCACGCCACTTTTCTGTTCAAGCACATCACAACGTGAGTCCAAAAATGTCTTATGCTGCTTCACAAATTATATAGGATGCCAGAGAGATATGTATACTGCAGATGAAGTAATACTAGTGTATGTTGTGTAGTAAGCTGTTAGTTGCATGCCAAATGTTAGTTGCATGACACATGCCAAATCTTTTCAGTCTCCTGATTGGGAAAAGGTGTTGTCGTGCCCTCTTCACGACTGTCTTGGTGTGTTTGGACCATGATAGTTCGTTGGTGATGTGGACACCAACGAACGTGAAACTCTCGACCCACTCCACTACAGCCCTGTCGATGTTAATGGCGGCCTGTTCGGCCCGCCTTTTCCTGTAGTCCACGATCAGCTCCTTTGTCTTGCTCACATCGAGGGAGAGGTTGTTGTCCGGGCACCACACTGCCAGCTCTCTGACTTCCTCCCTATAGGCTGTCTCATAATTTTTGGTGATCACTGTTGTGTCATCAGCAAACTTAATGATGATGTTAGAGTTGTGTTTGGCCACAAAGTCATGGGTGAACAGGGAGTACAGGATGGGACTAAGCACACACCCCTGAGGGGCCCCAGTGTTGAGGATCAGCGTGGCAGACGTGTTGTTGCCTACCCTTACCACCTGGGGGCGGCCCGTCAGGAAGTCCAGGATCCAGTTCCAGAGGGAGGTGTTTAGTCCCAGAGTCCTTAGCTTAGTGATGAGCTTTGAGGGCACTATGGTGTTTAACGCTGAGCTGTAGTCAATGAACAGCATTCTCACATAGGTGTTCCTTTTGTCCAGGTGGGAAAGGACAGTGTGGAGTGCGATTGAGATTGCGTCATCTGTGGATCTGTTGGGGTGGTATGCGAATTGAAGTGGATCTAGAGTATCCGGGAGGATGTTGTTGATGTGAGCCATGACCAGCCTTTCAAAGCATTTCATTGTTACCGACGTGAGTGCTATGGGGCGGTAATCATTTAGGCAGGTTACCTTCGCTTCCTTGGGCACTGGGACTATGGTGTCTGCTTGAAACATGTTGGTATTGCAGACTCAGTCAGGGAGAAGTTGAGTACACGTCCTGGTAATGCTTTGAGTACCCGTCCCGGTACTTCGTCTAGCCCTGCGGTTTTGTGAATGTTGACCTGTTTAAAGGTCTTGCTCATATCGGCTACCGTGAGCGTTATCACACAGTTGTCCAGAACATCTGTTGCTCTCTTGCATGCTTCCGTGTTGCTTGCCTCGAAGTGAGTATAAAAGGCATTTAGCTCATCTGGTAGGCTTGGGTCACTGGGCAGGGGTGTTTCACGCTAATATTGCATTTGAAATGAGTTGGCTTGCATTGTGACTAATTCATAAAACTATCAACCCTGTGCATTTCTTATCAAGATCGGGGGTAAAATAACCCTGGACATATTTGAAATGGGTAACTACATCAAGTCTATTGGAGGATTTATTTGTGCCTGTTAGAATCAAACCCATGTCAACACAGTAGGCCTATATGTGCACACTGAAGGCAGCGGCCTTAACTGCTAGACCACGCCAGGCCATGATTGAACTACGAACTAAGGGTCGTAACCTTAGGATACACTAGAAACTTGTATGTCCTAGCCTAGTGCAGACCAATATCTATCTTGCATTATTAAGCTGTATGAAATGATGAGTGGTCAAGTTAAGAGCTGACATCTGTAGAGAGAGCCAAGGAAGGAGAGAGAGGGAGTGGAGTGAAATAAATAATGGTTGAAGAGACAAAGAAACAGACAGAGAAGCACCAGAGAGAGAGGAGAGTACACTTTATTATTCTGCGGGCTTTGCCTTCAAGAGGCAATTTAATCTGTCATGTTGAGCATGTTTGCTGTTGGCAGAGAAGAATGCATCATTGTTTTTATTATTCAAGCAGGTCTGCAGAGCTGCTGCTGTTGTTGGAGGAGTGTGTGTGTGCGTGTGTGTGTCTGTGTGTATGTGTGTGGGTGTGTGTGCGTATGAGTGCGTGTGCGTGCATATGTGTGTGTGTGTGTGTGTGTGTGAGTGAAGGAGCAGGGGGATGCACGCTCAGTTAAAAAAGAGCAACGGGAGGCTTCGCTTCCCATGCCTCTTCACACTTGGCTCCATCTTTGTTTCTGACATCCACTCTCCCTAGAGCAGAGTTTGGAGGACATTTCCCAAATAGACATTCTAAAACAGTCACTCTCTCTCTGCCACTCATGGGGTTACTTCCTTCCAACTTACTTCTGCTGATAACAACTCAGCACTCCTCTTTCTCTTTGCACTGTAGTAGCTAATTGTCTCCACTGCATAGTATATGTGACCCAACACCTCTATGTAAGCACATTGTCATTTTTTGATTTTATGTGAGAAGAATCTGACAGCGTAGGGAATGTTAAGTTTGTCAGTCCTTTACCCATTCAGAGGCAGGTGACTGATACATATAGTGTATTATTATGGTGTTACAAATAATAATGTAACCTTTATTTAACTAGGCAAGTCAGTTCAGAACAAATTCTTATTTACAATGACAGCCTACACCAACCAAACCCGGACGACGCTGGGCCAACTGAGTAGCGCCCTATGGGACTCCCAATCACGGCCAGTTGTGATACAGCCTGGATTCGAACCAGGGTGTCTGTAATGACGCCTCTAGCACTGAGACGCAGTGGTCTCTTGGGAGCCCAAATGGTAGTAGTGAATGTTATATATATAAAAAGTGTATTATTACGATAGCAGTGAATGGATATATGTCTCTGCATGTTCATGTGAGAGAGGGAGATCAAGAGTCCTTGTATCTGCTTCCTATGCATGCCCTTAGGACAGATGGACATGTGAGTTGGACCTTCTCAGACAACTGCCCGGTGTGACTCACCCTCTCTTTATTCTCCTCTATCCAAAACTGCACTGCCCACTAAGGAAGGGGGACATGTATCTCGGCGAGACCTTGTCAGAATGCTATGGTAATTTCAGTAATAGTGAAAGAGGAAGAGGAAATGCTAATGAACGCAGAAAGAAAGCAGAAAAAATAGTATAAATAAATCCTCAATATGATACAGTATATAAGATCAATAGTCATAGTTAATAACAGACACAGTTTCTCTCAACAAAAGGAGCCTTTATTGGTGGTTGTTTCATTTAAATACAGTTTGTACATTGTTTGAGTGAACCACAACAGCACAAACCTTTACGACAATCAGAGCAGAACATCTGAAGAGAGACATACGGTACCATCTAAGGGCCCTCAGATCAAGTCCCTTCTTATGCACATCAAGATGAGACAGAGAAAGAAAGGAAGAACACAGATACGAACATAGATCCACTTACACTGCATGATCACACGATAATGTATGATAATGAAAGATGTGCTTGATAAGGGAACGAGGGAAAGCGGAACCCCTACCGCTCTCCACCACCTGCCACTCAGGGCTCTAAAGTGAAACCATTTTAGTCGCATATGCTCCTAGATATTTTGCTTTGCGACCTGACATTTAGTTTGCGAGCACCAGTGTGACCACGAAAATAAATCACCCCAGATAATAATTGTTGTGCCCTCGAGAAAAAAGCAAGTGAATATTAGTTCAATCCAAAGCCTACATGTAAAGAATATTAAAGAATGCATCAGCGATTTGTATTTCTTGCAACTTTCTGAAGATGTTAACCGCAAACTAGGCACACCGACACTAATCACTGCACGGACGCTCAGGCCACTAGAGCCACACACACCTGTTCTCTGGGGAAGAATCTAGCTTCTAGTCTGTCTGTTGCCAGCCTCTCTCACATTTCTCTGTGAGTGGGGTGATAGGCTTCTGAGAAGAAGTGAGATAAGTGAATGAGGAAATCAGGATTTATTTACATGAGCTGCAGCTCAGTCGGGCTTTCAAACAGAGAGGGTGATCCAGACGTGATAATCAGTCTCAGTATGGGTTCCTTTATACTCCCCCGTCGCCTTCTCTCCTCGGTCAGTCTCTCTGTCTCCATCTTCTCTATCACTCTCTTCATGCTGTCAATATCATTTTTGTATCTCCTCATTGCCTATGCTGTTCATCTGTCAACTTCACTTCTGTCTCCTAATGCATTAGCAACTGAGGCAATTCAAGGATCGGGCTGCGGTTCGCTCGCTCTACAACCAACACATTCCTCACATTAACACCATACAATGCTGTAAAAAGTATCATCAGGAACATTCCGGTATATCATATTTTTTATATTTTCCTTGAAATAGGATAGATTGTTACGGTCAGATGATTCTTAAATAGACTGTCTGAGATTTGCACTCTATTCCCTTTATAGAGCTCTGCGTTTGACCAGAGCACATATGGCTGCCATTTGGAACGTATCCCAATTTACGGATAAAGTACATGGCCTGTGAGTCACTGCTGTTCTGGCAGGTCTACAGAGACATTGACAGACGCACTCTGTCCAGACCCATGCAGTTGGACTGGTGTTTAATATGCACAGACTGCCCTCTGCTCTCCTTTTACAGGCAAAAAACAAAGGTCCAGTCCAAACACAAACACGCTTCATCTGACACAGGGCTCTCCGCTCGCCGATCCCTCTCCTCTCCCTCTTCTCTCCTTTTATCTGTCTGGTGAGGTCTCCACTGGAGGTCAGGAATTATCATGAGACCATGCCAAACCCAGAGCGAACTGTTGTCTGTGTTGTTTTAGTAATTCCCCGGCATTATTTAGCACTATTTCTCTGCTGAGTTCTGCAGGGGTGCTCCTCCATTCACTCTATATATTTTAACATTGTTTAGATTCTTTGTTTGAAGTCATACTAAATACTATAGGCTACAATATTCTCGACAAACTGATGTTGGATTAAAATAGTAGCAACAATATGAGCAAACGTATTCAAAACATGAACACAATATTGAGAATTGCATGAAAACAACGAACAACATAGCAATGTGTTAAAAGGCAAAAGAAACCCCAGAAAACACCTGAATATGTACATCAGAGATAGTGGGTTAGTGTAAAGCAATACTAACACTGTAAATACCTTTGCTCTTTTTACATTTTTTTTTTTACTGATGAATCCTGCTAAAATAAATATCTTGACACGACTGCAATAAGTGCGTTCACAATGTCGACGTAAATCTCTCAACAAGAGTAACAAATACATATGAAATACACATGTCTGAAATAACACATAATAACACTTATGAAAGCATAACCCGAGAGAGTAAGTGGTGTAACAGAGGTGGTTTGGGATAGTTGCTGATAATGGCCAATGCAGGGGACTCAGTCAGGTAGAGGATGTAATGTGGAAACTGGACAGTAATACATGCTGCTCTGTTGAAAACAGAGATCTTCCACCAGGGATGCTGCATACTGGGCTAATAGTTCAGTCCTTCAGGGTAATTGTCTGACAGAGTGTTCAGAAATGTTCAACAGTGCCTCAGACAAGTCAGCAGCAGGACAAGTGAAGTCCATTTGATAGATCAGTGCAATACAAACAACAAAGTTGTTTTGTTCAATGGTTCATCTTACCATTTCTCCCATCCTGGTCTCATAGACTAGATGTAACATAGTGCATGTAAATCCAGGACACGAAAATTAGTATGATATGTAACGTTTGGTATGGTTCAGTGGAGGCTGGTGGGATGAGCTATAGGAGGATGAGCTCATTGCAATGGTTGGAATGGTATAAATGAAACGGAGTCTAACATGTTGTTTCCATATGTTTGATACCGTTCCATTAATTCCATTCCAGTCATTACAACCAGCCTGACCTCCTATAGCTCCTCCCTCAAGACTCCACTGGTATGGTTACATAAGACAAAAGGTTAATTAAGGCAAAAATAACGCAAATGTCTAGCAAACCAAAAGTTGCGTATTCGAATCTCATCATGGACAACGTAAGCATTTGAGCTAATTAGTAACTTT
Source organism: Oncorhynchus clarkii lewisi (assembly GCF_045791955.1). NCBI lineage: Eukaryota > Metazoa > Chordata > Actinopteri > Salmoniformes > Salmonidae > Oncorhynchus > Oncorhynchus clarkii. Next base: position 37,357,452 of record NC_092152.1, read on the forward strand.
GCAACTACATCCTACTTTCAACTACTTAGCATGTTAGCTAACCCTTCTCCTAACCTTAACCCTTTAACCTAACTCCTAAACCGTAACCCTATAACCTAACTCCTAACCTTAACCCTAACCACTCACCCATAGCCTAGCAAACATTAGCCACCTAGCTAATGTTTGAATTAGCCACCTAGCCACCTAGCTAATGATAGCCACAACAAATTGGAAATCGTAACATATCATACATATTGCAAATTCTTAATATATTGTATGAATTGCAATGGGTAACTTATAACAATTGTAATTCATAACATATCACACGAAATGGATAATGGATGTCCACAAATGAATACATACATACGAACATACATACGTAACACATTATGCTAAATGGAGTGTCTCGTATAGAATAATATGAAATGCTCTGAGACCAAGTTGCAGCATTTCTCCCTCCAGCAGCTTGTAAACCACATCAGCTGCAATAGTTGGATATGTTCAATTGCTTTCATGTGCTGTTTAGCGTGACAGATGTATTCAAAACAAAATGTACAACAGAGACCAACACAGACCACACAAGCCAAGCCATGTGCAGTAGCAGTAAATGAGCAAGTGTTTGTAACGTTGCAACATGGCAGCGGTAGGCAACTAGATTCAGCCGTGGGACAATTTTTGCCGAAGCGTATGGTTGGAGGGCCAGAACCTAATAATAATAATCTGTATTCTGCAAATTGACCACAACTAAGCCCCAAAAGAGGTTGTATTTGAAAATAGCATTCATTTCATACCTTAATTGTGGGGGGAAATCACTTGTGGACAGGTTTTGGCCCGTGGCTCACCTGTTGCCGACCCTTGCAGTATGAGTTCATCTGGTATGCTTAACAATGACATTTCAAAGAAACAACAAAGTTATACAGAGAACCAACCAAACATAACTGTACTATGTACAAGGAGGTCCACACAAGAGATTAACTGATCCTTCAGCACTGTATCAGAGAGCATTGTGTGTGGCACCCTATTCCCTATGAGCCCTGGTCAAAAGAAATGCACTATATAGGGAATAGGGTGCCATTTGGGGCGCAACTGTGACTGTGGTAAACTACAAGCAGTGTGTGAGCTGCTGTCCAGCAGTACTGCTGTAATCTTTGCTAACCCAGAAGTAAAATCTCACGTGATTTGGTCAGCTGCTTTATAAACTTCTGTGTTCGTACGTGTCTCCACCCTCGCAAAAGCAAGCTCTCTGTCTTTGCCCAATCCTGATATGTCCAAATGACCAGTGACGAAAAACTGGAACTGATGCTGCTCGGCTCCCACCCATCCCATTCAGTCCTGGCAGATTCTCTCGATCTAAACGCATCAAAGCAGTAGCCACTCAGATCACTGTAGCAGAGATAAGCACATCTCATGGTGCGTTGCACCAGCCAGAATCCATCATGTAGATGGTAGGCTCATACATACAGGTAAGTGAAAAACACATCACATCATTAAGGCAAAGGAGAGATCTGCTCTTTTTACCCTGTGTGTGTGTATGTGTGTCTGTTTGTGTGCATTCGTGTGCATGGATGTGTCTATATGTGCCTATGTCTTTGTGTGTGCTTCTTTCTGTATGTGTGTGTACAGCTGTTCTGTCTCATTCCATTCCGTCTCTCTCCCCTTGTGGGTAATTAGTGTGATTGGAGAGAGATGGCGTTGATGAGGACATTCACCCAGTTGAGTAGACAGCATGGCGCCAGCTCTCTCCCAACCCACGGGAACAAGGCCAGCCTATTGTCTCCATCACTGCAGTGATCAAAACCAACACTGCTTTCTGAAATAAGCAACCACACATCCTGCAACATTGTCAATTAACAAATATTTTTTGAATGAGGTTGAGTACACATTCAGCTGCCTCTCTTTGGCATAATCTTCTCTTGAACCTGCCATCTGAAATGTAAAAACATTCTATTGAATTTAGACATTGAGTGTTTGGTCTATTTTTGGTTTCAGTATTCATTTCAACTGTATGGGAGCTACCGACCTTTTGGTTTAGGAGGGATGCCTTTTTGGCTAAACTAGTGTCTGCCTGAGAGGGTTTGTTAGGACAGAAAAATAGGCTATCTGGTTCCCCATGTTAAATGAATCAGTTGCAAGGCGTGTTTCTTGAGGAGAAATGCAATGTCTGAGTGAATCCTGTCCTCCTCCTTACAGACTGTATCCACTGAGACGTGTCTCACTCACTCACTCACTCACTCACTCACTCACTCACTCACTCACTCACACACACACACACACACACACACACACACACACACACACACACGCACGCACGCACGCACGCACGCACACACACACACACACACACACACACACACACACACACACACACACACACACACACACACACACACACACACACACACACACACACACACACACACACACACACACACACACACACACACCATTAACTCTGAATGAATCTTAGAAGTCTACCAGACACAGTAACATAGGAGTGGCAAGGCAGAAAGAATAGGTATCTAATTACAACGGGATAGGTAGATATTCTACACCTCTAATGATTTACGTTTTTGAATTCAGTACTCCCCAGATTCAGATTCAAAACAACATCCTGGTACTTTGCCAACCAGGAAAGGTAGAGGAGGACCGATAAAATCAAACTCTCTCTGTGGTGAACAGAAGCTAGCGGTATCAAAGGAGCAGATTCTGTTGGTTTCTGAAGCCATTGTGGTATGTTGAATTTATTGTCTTCCTAGAAATTTGGCTCTAGGGTTTTAATCGTGGGCAATACGCTTAGCCCATTTCTGAAAGCTAATACTCTCCGGAACATGCATGACAGAAGACTGTGTTAGCCCACATAGGCATATGTTCAGGAAGTTAACGTAAAGGATAAATGCAGTACTGTATCTACCATATTGACACTGAATATAAATATAGAATATGGAATTAAATTGAAATGTAATTTTAAAACTTAATGCAATATTCATTCAATTCCGTTTCAAATCATCAAATACAATTTGAATTGATGAATTCAATTATTCAATAAGGCATTACAAATGCAAAAATATTGATCTAAAATGTAAAATGTTAATACAAACGTAAAATTGGGGAATTTAAATACATGTGTGTGAACAGCTGTGGGTGTCTTTGGGTCTGTGTGAGAATGTGTGATTATGTGTGTGCTGAACATCATACATACATAAGTGTACTCGCTAGGTTTCAGATGGTTGCATGGCAAAGGGCACCCTCTGGTCAAAATGCACTATCTAGGCAATAGGGTTCCATCTGAGACCCAGAGGTTTTATACAGAGATAATTGCCTCAAAGCTGCCTCCCTTCCTCCCTCCCTCAGTGCCATTATGCTAAGTATCCAAACCCATGTTCCCTTCGCTAGTTACAAGAACTAACAAAAGCCTCGCAGTACAGTTTCTCTTTGTTTATGTAATCACACTACACTTCTCCACTGTCTGATGTCCTGCGAAGTACACAGCTGACTAGCACTCTGTTCAGGTCTATCCCACATTATTCCACTGAAGTCATGCTGAAAAGGCCACCAGCTAAACACACATCAGCCCCAGTAGTCTAATTTAGTTTCCCAGTAGTCTAGTTTCCCATGGAGTGCTGGCTTGTTAACCCCGGGCTTCGTTTCAGGGTCTTAGGCTATGCAACCGGAATACCAAGCTTATCATAAACATGTTCATGAGAACTGACTGTGCTCCCAGCAATCACACACTAATGCATCATTCAGAAGTACTGGTGGTAATATGAACATTAGAAGCAACTGATAATATGCTAGGTAAGTTTTAGGTAGATTCTGTTAATTGAAGCTTTGTGGACAGTGTAAAGGTTCTAGGGTTCAGTTAGGGCTGGGTAATGTATTAAGATTGGTTTCTGTATTGATCAAGTCTTGAACCCAGCCTTTAGCTCTGCGGGCTATAGACGGGTTGGCTGTTTAGCAACAAAACCGACACGTGTGCAACTAATGGGGCAAAACAGACAGGGTTGGTTTAAATTTCTGACAACATGTAAACTAAATTTTGTCTCCAATGTTTATTGAAAACATAAATAAAGTTGCACAATGAGTACATGTTGTCTCTCAAATACATCCTTACATTTCTTGGTTAGCTAGCAGGCGAATTTGAGCCATTTTAGCATAGACGTGACAGCAGTCAAAAACCTCAAAAAAGAAGGTAAAACTGGCTGAAACGAGCCACTCACGATTCCCCACTTGTCATTGTTGCTAGCTACCTGGCCATCCAGAATCCCAACAATACACGGCTTTCTGCCCCATTGAAGCGTGCGCATCGTTTTCGTGACGTTCTCAGCTAACTCGTGTACAGCAGGTACCAGGTAGTGTGGGCTAGGTATGCCTTATGGCCTTAGTGTCTACTGACTCCTGTTTAGTTTGAATCAGGGCACACTGGAAAGCCCTCTGAAGGGGAACCAAACCAAGCCTTAGTCACAGGCGGTAGACTTGATGCCCAACATTCAATGAAAGGACATCATCCACATACATGGACGGAACCCACGCACCAACTCAAATGTACACTCACACACAAACACGTTCACGGCCACAAACACACAAACACACATGCACACGGTCCCCATTGGCAGATATTGTGAGAGAGTGTTCAGCGGTGCTTGACTCTACTCTCCCCTCCCTACTCAGGCAGGTTGTTGTAGAAGCTGGAGGTCTCCGAAACGGTCTTGGAGATGCTGCGGGACGAAGAGCCATTGGAAGTCAGGTCCAGAGAGGAGCGCCTGGGTGCCGCCGCACACAACCCCACGCCCCCTACGCCAACCCCCCGCGCCCCGGCCTCACACCCGGCCCCAGATAGGGCCCCGAACCTGGGAGGCTCCAAGTCGTCGACCACGTGCGGCACGGCGGACACAGCGGTCTCCATGCGACTGGTCTTATACATGCTGGTCTGGGTCTGTAGGTAACGTGTGGACTTGAGCTCCAGACCCTCGTAAGAGCCAGCGGGAACACAGGGACAGCATCGGAACGCCTGCTTGAAGCCAGCTCGGAACCTAGGGAAGGACAGAGAGACAGATAGCACAGGACAGACAAACAGACAGACAGACAGACAGACAGACAGACAGACAGACAGACAGACAGACAGGACAGACAGACGAGAGACCAGGAGGACAGATTTTATTTTAAAGGGGAATGTGAAAAAGCTGAGGATATAGTAAGAAGAAGAGGAAAGAGTTTGATGGAAAATGAGTGGAGGCAGATGCGGAGAGGAGAGGGATGCTGCAGAATGTTTCATGACTTAGACCCTGGCAGTTCTCTAGCAGTGTAACTAACTCTCACATTTTTGTTTTGTACTTTAATGACACTCAGCCATAACCTAGTGTGAAATAGGCATCTTTCAGAGACACTAGACAGCCGGCAGGTGGTTGATAGGAAAACCAATGGGAGGTTGGTTCTTCATAAAATGTACCACCACAGTGAATTAAACATATTTACAATTGCAAGAAATGTAAGATACAGGTTTCAAAATTGCCATTTGAATTAAGTATGCTACAGTACTGTAAATTACAGCACATTACACTGTTTTCACATTTGGCAATACACTGGTGCTCTCGTGCATGCTTCAGTGTTGCTTGCCTCGAAGCGAGCATAAAAGGCATTTAGCTCGTCTGTTAGGCTCTTGTCTCTGGGCAGCTCACGTTTGGGTTACCCTTTGTAGTCCATAATAGTTTTCAAGCCCTGCCACATCCGACGAGCGTCAGAGCCATTGTAGTATGATTTAATCTCATGTGTGATCAAAGCTGTGATCATTGAAGACATCTTTCACAATGTAATCAAATGAAAGACACGAAATAAACAATGTTTAGATGCCACTAGTTTGCATCAAGCCTGTCTTGAGCATTTGGCCATAGGTTCTCCTTGAAATTGCAGTAAATATCTTCATTGTTCATGCACTTAGGGAAAAACCTTTTGGCATGGCGAATCCAAACCTGACATAGGTCTGGATTGAAATCTTTGTATGCCTCAGCGAATACTACAGTAAAGTCTGAAAAAACACTACAGTGAATATTATAGTATTCCTCCCACAGTACACACTATATTATTTTTTCATGTGGGCTTGTCAATATCAGATAAAATAAAAATCATAATAGTCATCATCATAGTATTACGTTCAAGCATATCATACTTTCATGTTTCTACTTTACAGACATACATATTCATGATCTAGCTCTCAAAATCTGCAGTAGACAAACCAGTTTACATCTATAGGTGTTACCAAATGTTTAAGTGATTGTCAGTCAAATGAAGTAATAGTAAAATGTTTTCAAAATAGAAGAGAATCATATCAAAAGTAATGTGAGCTTTGCATTGTGAAAGGCAATTACTTTATATGAAAATGTATTGCAACGTCAAACATATATTTCTAGATGAAACACTGATTAAGTTTGGTGAAAAACGTTTGGTGTGTTTAGAGTTTTGAAACAACTGCCTTTTTGATGACCTGTTTTGAGTTTTGTACCACACAATTGTGAAAATTGCACCAAAGCGATAAAAAAACTGAAACAAGTCACATTATAGCAAGCTGTTGTTTTTCATGCAGGAATTCATTATTTTTTTCATTTTCCCTTCACCACACAAGTAAAGGTTATGAGTAATATGTGATGAATGTTCCTCAACATATAAATAATGCAGTGAATAAATAATCTACCTAATAAAAAACAGGTAAGAGAATTGTAAACCATTTTGATTCACCCATTGTGTGTGTGTGTGTGTGTGCCTGCATGCGTGCCTAGGTGCCTGTGTGTGTTCCTCTGTAGTGTACCTACCTGTCGTTGAGACAGCAGTAGATGATTGGGTTGTACATGGTGGAGCTCATGGCCAGCCACATGACAGCCAGGTAGACTTGTTGGATGTAGAGCGTCTCAAACAGGAGGGGGAAGAACAGATGGAGCAGGAAGTACACGTGGTAGGGCAGCCAGCAGATAGCAAACGTGCACACCACCACGATCATCATCTTCACCACCTATCACAGACAGAGACACAGATCAACCGCAGGATTGGGGTTCATTCAAATTCTAATGACAGAGATCCTATTAAATTAGTTCTGTAATTCCGAGTTCGATTCAGTCATTTCAGGAGGCATTTCCATGGTATACATGGCACTTCTCCATTGTTGAATCAAAATGTAATTTTAGATTGTGGGGTCAAGACAACAGGAAATAAAGTGGAATAGGGTATGTGTGAGAGACATAAGAAAGTTCTCCCTGGCTGGACCTGGAGGTGATGAAGCCAAGTTCAAGTTTTTCTCCCAAATTACACCATGTTCTCTATAAAGTGCGCTGACTTTGACAAGGGCTCATACAATTGTGCTTTTTTTGAACATTGGGCAAACTATCAGAGTTGGGATGCCTCTGTAAATGCAGCCATAGAGGTATACAGCTAGCCCCATAAACTCCACATACTCTTACTGATAATTCACTTGGGTCATTTTGATGTACAGTAGCTAGCAGAGCATGTACACAATAGGTTACCATGGTGTAAACCCATGCATACTTACTGTACTCAATTCTGACATAGTCTAATCTTTCCCAGAGCCCCACAGTAAATATTTACCCTACAATACCCCTGATTTGTTAGTGTACAGATATATGATCTTAATTTGAGCCAGTTTGCTACAGCAGGAAAATAATCCTGCAGCAACAGGAAATGTGAATTATTATGTGGATTATAATTAATGGACATAAAAATTTAAAACTCAAATACACTACAAGTTTAAAATGTCCTGCAACAGGGTGATCAATGAAGATCCTACTGTACCTTGCATCCATGATATAATACTATGGTCAACGCTATTTCTTTAAACCTAGTGTTACTGTATGGTACCTTGTGGTTAGGGTTAGGTAGGGTTAGTGTTAGGGTTAGGGTGAGCTGGGCTGGTGTAACCCAGGGTTACTGTGCTGTACCTTTAATTATAGTGTGCTGCACCTTTTATTATGGTGTGCTGCACCTTTTATTATAGTGTGCTGTACCTTTTAATTATAGTGTGCTGTACCTTTTATTATAGTGTGCTGCACTTTTTATTATAGTGTGCTGCACCTTTTATTATGGTGTGCTGCACCTTTTATTATGGTGTGCTGTACCTTTTATTATAGTGTGCTGCACCTTTTATTATAGTGTGCTGCACCTTTTATTATAGTGTGCTGCACCTTTTATTATAGTGTGCTGTACCTTTTATTATAGTCTGCTGCACCTTTTATTATAGTGTGCTGCACCTTTTATTATAGTGTGCTGCACCTTTTATTATAGTGTGCTGCACCTTTTATTATAGTGTACTGTACCTTTTATTATAGTGTGCTGCACCTTTTATTATAGTGTGCTGCACCTTTTATTATAGTGTACTGCACCTTTTATTATAGTGTGCTGCACCTTTTATTATAGTGTGCTGCACCTTTTATTATAGTGTGCTGCACCTTTTATTATAGTGTGCTGTACCTTTTATTATAGTGTGCTGCACCTTTTATTATAGTGTGCTGCACCTTTTATTATAGTGTACTGCACCTTTTATTATAGTGTACTGCACCTTTTATTATAGTGTACTGCACATTTTATTATAGTGTGCTGCACCTTTTATTATAGTGTGCTGCACCTTTTATTATGGTGTGCTGCACCTTTTATTATAGTGTGCTGCACCTTTTATTATAGTGTGCTGCACCTTTTATTATAGTGTGCTGTACCTTTATTATAGTGTGCTGTACCTTTTATTATAGTGTGCTGTACCTTTTATTATGGTGTGCTGCAGCTTTTATTATAGTGTGCTGCACCTTTTATTATAGTGTGCTGTACCTTTTATTATAGTGTGCTGCACCTTTTATTATAGTGTGCTGCACCTTTTATTATAGTGTGCTGTACCTTTTATTATAGTGTGCTGCACCTTTTATTATAGTGTGCTGTACCTTTTATTATAGTGTGCTGCACCTTTTATTATACTGTGCTGTACCTTTTATTATAGTGTGCTGCACCTTTTATTATAGTGTGCTGCACCTTTTATTATAGTGTACTGCACCTTTTATTATAGTGTACTGCACCTTTTATTATAGTGTGCTGCACCTTTTATTATAGTGTGCTGCACATTTTATTATGGTGTGCTGCACCTTTTATTATAGTGTGCTGCACCTTTTATTATAGTGTGCTGCACCTTTTATTATAGTGTGCTGTACCTTTTATTATAGTGTGCTGCACCTTTTATTATACTGTGCTGTACCTTTTATTATAGTGTGCTGCACCTTTTATTATAGTGTGCTGTACCTTTTATTATAGTGTGCTGCACCTTTTATTATAGTGTCCTGCAACTTTTATTATAGTCTGCTGTACCTTTTATTATAGTGTGCTGTACCTTTTATTATAGTGTGCTGCACCTTTTATTATAGTGTGCTGCACCTTTTATTATAGTGTGCTGTACCTTTTATTATAGTGTGCTGCACCTTTTATTATAGTGTACTGCACCTTTTATTATAGTGTGCTGCACCTTTTATTATAGTGTGCTGCACCTTTTATTATAGTGTGCTGCACCTTTTATTATAGTGTGCTGCAACTTTTATTATAGTCTGCTGTACCTTTTATTATAGTGTGCTGCACCTTTTATTATAGTGTGCTGTACCTTTTATTATAGTGTGCTGCACCTTTTATTATAGTGTGCTGCACCTTTTATTATAGTGTGCTGCACCTTTTATTATAGTGTGCTGTACCTTGCGTTTGGCAGTGAGCTGCTCTTTGTAGCGATCAGAGGAGTCTCCAGGTATGTTACTGGCCCAGAGAGTGAGGCCCACCACCAGATAGGCACAGCCCATCACCAGTAGAGGCAGGAAGTAGATCAGCACTGTCACGCACATGTAGTACCTACAGGGCACGACAGGGAGGGGAAGACAAGATCAGCATGCAGCACTGCTACAATTGTACCTACAGGAAAGGGGAAGAAGATCGGCACAGTCACACACACATACAGATAACCTCATAAATATCTTGGAATTTTAATTGATGACGGCCTCTCTTTTAAATTGCATATTCAACAACTTACAAAACAATTGAAGCTGAATTTGGGATTTTATTTTAGGAATAAGGACTGTTTTTCTATTGAAGCCAGAAGGAGGCTAGTATCAGCTACATTTATGCCTTTACTAGACTATGGGGATATTTTATATACAGTGGGGCAAATAAGTATTTAGTCAGCCACCAATTGTGCAAGTTCTCCCACTTAAAAAGATGAGAGAGGCCTGTAATTTTCATCATAGGTACACTTCAACTATGACAGACAAAATTAGATTTTTTTCTACAGAAAATCACATTGTAGGATTTTTAATGAATTTATTTGCAAATTATGGTGGAAAATAAGTATTTGGTCACCTACAAACAAGCAAGATTTCTGGCTCTCACAGACCTGTAACTTATTCTTTAAGAGGCTCCTCTGTCTTCCACTCGTTACCTGTATTAATGGCACCTGTTTGAACTTGTTATCAGTATAAAAGACACCTGTCCACAACCTCAAACAGTCACACTCCAAACTCCACTATGGCCAAGACCAAAGAGCTGTCTAAGGACACCAGAAACAAAATTGTAGACCTGCACCAGGCTGGTAAGACTGAATCTGCAATAGGTAAGCAGCTTGGTTTGAAGAAATCAACTGTTGGAGCAATTATTAGGAAATGGAAGATATACAAGACCACTGATAATCTCCCTTGATCTGGGGCTCCACGCAAGATCTCACCCCGTGGGGTCAAAATGATCACAAGAACGGTGAGCAAAAATCCCAGAACCACACGGGGGGACCTAGTGAATGACCTGCAGAGAGCTGGGACCAAAGAAACAAAGCCTACCATCAGTAACACACTACGCCGTCAGGGACTCAAATCCTGCAGTGCAAGACGTGTCCCCCTGCTTAAGCCAGTACATGTCCAGGCCCGTCTGAAGTTTGCTAGAGAGCATTTGGATGATCCAGAAGAAGATTGGGAGAATGTCATATGGTCAGATGAAACCAAAATATAACTTTTTGGTAAAAGCTCTACTCGTCGTGTTTGGAGGACAAAGAATGCTGAGTTGCATCCAAAGAACACCATACCTACTGTGAAGCATGGGGGTGGAAATATCATGCTTTGGGGCTGTTTTTCTGCAAAGGGACCAGGACGACTGATCCGTGTAAAAGAAAGAATGAATGGGGCCATGTATCGTGAGATTTTGAGTGAAAACATTGAAGATTGAAGATGAAACGCATTGAAGATTGAAGATGAAGATGGCATTGAAGATGAAACGTGGCTGGGTCTTTCAGCATCACAATGATCCCAAACACACCGCCCGGGCAACGAAGGAGTGGCTTCGTAAGAAGCATTTCAAGGTCCTGGAGTGGCCTAGCCAGTCTCCAGATCTCAACCCAATAGAAAATCTTTGGAGGGAGTTGAAAGTCCGTGTTGCCCAGCAACAGCCCCAAAACATCACTGCTCTAGAGGACATCTGCATGGAGGAATGGGCCAAAATACCAGCAACAGTGTGTGAAAACCATGTGAAGACTTACAGAAAACATTTGACCTCTGTCATTGCCAAGAAAGGGTATATAACAAAGTATTGAGATAAACTTTTGTTATTGACCAAATACCAATTTTTCACCATAATCTGCAAATAAATTCATAAAAAATCCTACAATGTGATTTTCTTGATTTTTTTGCTAATTTTGTCTGTCATAGTTGAAGTGTACCTATGATGAAAATTGCAGGCCTCTCTCATCTTTTTACGTGGGAGAACTTGCACAATTGGTGGCTGACTAAATACTTTTTTGCCCCACTGTATGAATGCTTCCGCTCAGTGTTTGAGATCAATAGACACCCTTTACCATGGCACTTTGAGATTTATTTTAAACTGCAAAACCCTTACGCACAACTGCACTTTGTATACCAGGGTTGGCTGGCCTTCTCTAGTCACTCATAGACTCAGGCACTGGTATACTTTTATTTTCAAAGCCATTTTGGGTTTACTACCTTTTTATTTGGGCATTTTTATTGTTCAGAAATGTGGTGGGTACTCTCTTCGTTCACTGGACTTTATCCTGCTAACTGTTCCAAATGTCCGAACTGAATTTGGTAAAAGGGCTTTTATGTACTCTGCACCATCGTCTTGCAACGCCTTACAAAATACTTTTAAACTGGAAGAACTTGTCCCTATTGGTATTTTTAAATCACTGATGAATGGTCTTGAGACTGATTCCCTGACCTGGCAATGTTTTTAATTTGCTGTTTTTGATTTTGTTATAATCTTGTGAATTCTATGGTTTTTACTAGATTACTGGTAGTTTTTCATGTTGTTTGTCTGTAATTTTTGTAATGACTTGGTGCTGTCTATCTTGGCCAGCACGCTCTTGAAAAAGAGATTTTAAATCTCAATGAGCCCTTCCTGGTTAAATAAAGGTTCAATAAAAATAAAATAAAAAATAAAAACTGCCAAAATAATGGAAACACTTTACTAAATCATGAATAGAAAATATATTGAAAGCAGGTGCTTCCACACAGGTGTGGTTCCTGAGTTGATTCAGCAATTTGATGATTTGATGAGCATGATAGCGTTGTAAACCATATGCCATGGCCGTCTCAGTCACCAGATCTCAACCCAATTGAACACTTATGGGACATCCTGGAGGGGTGCCTGAGACAGCGTTTTCCACCACTATCATTAAAACACTAAATTATAGCACTTATCATGGAAGAATCCCTCCAATAGAGTTTCCCAAATGTGGTGCATGTTCTTGTTTAGGCCCTAGCAATACAAAGCTGATTCAAATAATCAACAAACCATCACTCTTTGATTATTTCAATCAGATGTGTGGTGCTAGGGTGAAAACCAAAACGTGCACCCCTTTGAGAAACACTGATCTATGCCAAGGTGCATTGAAGCTGTTCTGGGTCATGATGGCCCAATGCCATATTAATACACTTTGTGTTGATGTTTCCTTTATTTTGGATGTTACTTGTAAACAACAGGGAGCTGGAAGAAAAGCGGAGACAGGGAGGACATCAGTGAACGATGACATAGAGTCAAAAAAAAAAGGGATCAGGTAGGTGTGTGGGTTCGAATGGGATACTTATCAGGTCTTATCAGTATCTTTACGACAGGTGCAACAGTAATAGGGTATGAATAAGGGCCTCCTTATCGAGCAAACATGTCTAATACAACTATTCTGAGAACATTTTTCTATATTTACATGGCAAAGGAACTAACTCCCCCCATAATTAACTTTCCAATAATAAATAACAAATTAAGACAGCTAAGATTCAGTTAATATGAGCTAATGGCTTGGTTATCAGACACAGTAGCCGGTCTCTCCTCCCCAGAGACTTCCATGGAAGTCTGTGTGTTTTTTATTTATTTTTAAACAAGGAAAATTCTGACAATTATTATAATCAGATAGAATGCCCAGGAGGACAGAGACACAACACCAGCCTTCAGGCCCTCCTACCGGCCTACTGAGCAAAATGCAGGTGCACCAGAGGATCAAACCTGGCACACACAGTACACAAGGCATAAGAAATGAGTCCAAAGAGAGAGCAGCTGCAATTCAACCAATTGACTTGAAGGCTTATCTTTTTTTTGCATCAATGGTTTTCCTCCCCAAAAGCTCTGTTGTACCTTTTTGTTCTTTAGTGATGCATGCAGTGCTTTAGTTTTTTGGAAATAAAAGGTAAGACGACTGTGGAAAGCATCTGTTTGTGTTTGCTGAGGAACCAAATATTCAAGGTATACTTCTGAATTGTGTCAGTGAAGCCGTTTATCTACTTCCCTAGAGTCTGATAAACTCGTGGACACCATTTTTTTTGTCTCTGTGTCCAATATTAAGGAAGTTATAGGTAGTTTCGCGAATCAATGCTAACTAGCATTATCTCAATGACTGGAAGTCTACAGGAACAGCTAGCATGCTAGCTGTTCCAGTCAACAATAGTTAGCAATTGCGCTAACGCAACATAGCAACTTCCTCAGAGAGAGACATAAAAATGGTATCCATGAATTTATCTGACTCTGGGGAAGTAGATAAAGGGCACTGCCAACATCCTGAAATATCCCTTTAATGGCATTCACAGTCTGTTACCAGTGATTATTACAGTGAAATGTTTGGGAACTGCATGAGAGAGTACAGGCAGCAAATTGGTAATGGGTGGGCTCCTGTACAGACTTCCACTGACTTTTTTGTCTGAGATGTGTGAAATTAACGGTCACAGCTCCCTAATACTTGCTTTTTGTAAATAACATGATAGGAGGAGGGAAATGAATTAAATGCAAAGGAGAACACAGAGGAGCAACATCGCGAGACTGCTGGTAACACGTGTGAAACAGACCAAGCAGACCAGGGCAGGGTTTGGGGTTTGAGAATTATATGAGAGAAGTTAAACAAGCTTCCTTACTTGTTCATTTTCTTGGTTCGAGCAAATGTCTTAGTAAACAACCTTGTTAAAGAGGTAAACTGATGTTATTTTAGTCAAAAAACAACTTTATATTGAAGAAGTGCCTTCGATTTGATGGCCTGACCACACGCAGTTCGGCGCGAGACAACCGTTAGACCCGAAGATGTGTTTCTGCACATGAGCTTAGCAAGCTCGCAAGCTTAGCATGACATCGCCTACAAGTGTGATTGGGGATTTCTATTGGAGAAGCCGGGGAAGCCGTTTTCTGCCTATCTGCATACTGCACTGTCTTTGGAGAACAGGTAGGCAGTACTTCCTCAGATAAAGTCTTGTTTTATAGTAAAGAGAAATATAAAAGCAACATGTAAATTGTTGGTCCCTTGTTTCATGAGCTGAAATAAAAGATCCCTGAAATTGTGCACAAAAAGCTTGTTTCGCTCAAATTCTGTGAGCACATTTGTTTGCTTCCCTGTTAGTGATGAAATTGTGGGTTTGCACAACCAAATAATTTTGGCAGAAACCGTCTCAGAGAAGTTTATCTACGTGCTTGTCGTCCTCACCAGGGTCTTCACCTGACTGCAGTTCAGCGTTGTAAACAACTTTGATTTCCACTGCACAGAGCAGATAGCGTGTATGGTGTTGTGTGGGTGAGCAGTTTGCTGATGTCAACGTTGTGAACAAAGTGCCCCATGGTGGCGGTGGGGTTATGGTATGGGCAGGCATAAGCTACGGAGCACGAACAAATTGCATTTTATCTTTGGCAATCTGAGTGCACAGAGAGACCATGACACAATCCTGAGGCCCGTTGTCGTGCCATTCATCCTCCACCATCACCTTATGTTTCAGCATGAAAATGCACGGCCCTATGTCGCAAGGATCTGTACACAATTCCTGGAAGTTGAAAAGGTCCTAGTTCTTCCATGGCCTGAAAACTCACCAGGCATGTCACCCATTTCCCACCAATATCCAGCAACTTCACACAGCCATTAAAGAGGAGTGGAACAACATTCCACAGGCCACAATCAACAGCCTGATCAACCTTATGTGAAGGAGACTCTATGCATGTTGCACTGATCCATAGATTAGGGCCTAATGAATTTATTTCAATTGACTGATTTTATTATATGAACTGTAGTTCAGTAAAATCTTTGAAATTGTTGCATGTTGCGTTTATATCTTTGTTCAGTGTATTTGTAACAACAGATAAACCAATAACAACAGTGCCATATTTTCATCCCTCTCTCTCAACATGAAAGAATTCTCAAATCGCACCCTATTCCCTATATGGTGCACTACATAGGGAATAGGGTGCCATTTGCGACGCAATCTGAGGGACTTCCAAATACGGACACATAGAAAGAATGTGTATATCAGGCCAGCTTTTCCATTCTTACCTCCCTATGACTCTGTCAGCAAAGCATGTGTTTAATTTCTCTGACAGTTTTCAGGGTTGTTGTTGTCACTAGGATAACTATTTTCTTCAGGGGAATATTTCAAAAGGTAGCAGGGCTTGTCAGTGTGTTTTGGTTTGGCAGGCTGAGGATCTGACTGTTTGCAGGTCCTTATCAGGGTCACTTCACTTGGAGACTGTGAGTCAGACAGCATTTTAGTATTTTGCAACACCCATCACAAGCAGCTGAGGATATCATATGTCGTCGACGCACTCATGCAGACACACTCGCCAGGCAGACCCATGCATTTGACACACATACATGCCATAGACATACACAGAGAAACACACACAAATGCATGCACACAAACTGGCAAACACGTACAGTTACACACATACACTAGTAGAAAAAAAAGGTGCTATTTACAACCTAAAAGGTTTCTTCAGCTGTCCCAATTGGACAACACTTTGAAGAACCATTTTTGGTTCCAAGTAGAACCATATTGGTTCCAGGTAGAGCCCTTTTTGGTTCAATGTTGAACACAGGAGGTTGGTGGCACCTTAATTGGGAAGGACGGACTCGTGGTAATGGCTGGAGCGAAATAAATGTAATGGTATTAAACACATGGTTTCCATGTGTTCGATGCCATTCCATTTGCTCCATTCCAGCATTTATTATGAGCAGTTCTCCCCTCAGCAGCCTCCTCTGATGTAGAACCCTTTCGACATGGATCCCAAAAGGGTTCTATCTGGGTTCTACCTGGAAGTGTACAGATGTAAGATCTTTTAGCCAGTTTGCTACAGCAGGAAAATAGTCCTGCAGACACAGGAAATGTGAATTATTATGAGGCTTATAATTATTGGACATCTTTGTAGGGGTTGATACATATTTCATAAGGGAAAATTAAGTCTGAGATTTCAAAGTGGAAATTAGAAACTTCAGAAGGTCTCCTGCAACAAGGTGATCAAATTAAGATCTTAAGATGCTTAAACGCACACACACACACACACGCACAGTTTGGTGGGAGTTTGTAGAAAAATGTACATTTGGTTATAAAAACTATTGTCCGTCTAAAGAACTGTCAGTACTTCCAGGAGAGCCTGTTGTGGGTATAAGGCAATTTACAAAAATCAGTGCGGCCTTGAGCAAACTTCCCCGGAATACGTAATGAGCCCGGTGGCTGCCTGCATCCTGCCTCTCCTCTCCCATCTTCTCATCTCCTCTCCTCCTCTCGTCCCCTCTCCTCTCTCTCTCCCCCATCCTCTCGTCTCCCTTAAGCCTCCTGCCCCCTGCCTCCTGCTCGCTGGGCTAGCAGAAAAGAGAAGTGAGTGTCTGTCACCTAACTGTCACAGCACAGTTATCAATAAACATCCTGCCAAATAAAGTGACACTGGGAGGAATGATACATCAACTTTACAGTTTACAGTTACACCCAGCACATCAAGGTCCAATAGCCCATCCAGAAAATATTCACCATATACAGTACTTGCTGCTCATTATTTTTCTGTCTTCTCTTCCTGCCTGACTGTCCAGCCAAGCTCTAGACTGCATCTCAACGTTTGTCTGTGTTCTGTTGCGCCATGTGTGGGCCGCTGTTGCTGTTCTTTTGACATTGCTGGGAGAAGAGAATGAAGCCTGGGAGTCTGCAGAGGGAGATGAATGTAGTGGCTGAGGTAACATGACACCCTGCACAATGCTGCTGGTTTACTGGCATAGGTCAAAGACAAGCTCTTTAGGTACCCAATTTAGGAGACGGGGGGAACAGAGAGAACGGGGTGTGCTTGCGCAAGATGGTCTGTGTGTGTCACTTTGTGTGTGTCTTTTTCTATTTTTCTATTACTCACCCTCTCTTCCTCTCTCTCTCTCAATGTATGTGTGTGTGGGGGGGGGGGGGGGGTCACTGTGTGTCTAACTATCTGTGTATGTGTGTGTGTGGGGGGGGGGGGGGGGGGGTGGGAGGGGGTGTAACTGTGTGTCTATCGCTCTGTATATTAGTGTGTGTATAGAAAAGGTCTGTGCACAGCTGTGTATGCGGCTGTGCTCAAACCCGCACACGGGAGTGTGTGAAGGTCCAGCCTACTTGTCTGAGTGTGTGATCATACTGTTGGAAACTGAATCTTCGGTAAGTTTGTGACGTTGCTATTTATACCCTCCCCGTGGCCTTACTCCCTAATTCCTGCTCACTGAGAGGGGGCCATAGCGACGGTGGCAGAGGGGCAGCATACACACACACAACCACACACTCACACCATCCCACACATTGCTTGGACTGGAGGGTCAGCCATAATCAAATGTGTCAATTACAGCAGCGGACACGCTGGCTGAATTACAACCACACCAAAGCTCCGCTCACTTAGCCCTCATGTGTCAGTGATTACAGTTTCATTGAAAAAGTAATAAGTGCCACAGCGATTCCTACATGAACATTCTAATTGCCATCGTGCTATTCATGACAAATGGTCACAATGTAGAAGGGTGGGAGCCTGGACAGCCAGACTGAATGACAATGGCATTTGGAGACAAAGAGAGCAACCCTAAAATGCTGTGGTGTTGATGTGCTGAGAGCAGAGGGGCTGCTGTTGATCAGATCAGAGCTGGAGGCTGTGCGTTTATCAGCTCACTGGATGTCGGAAGGTAACGACTGCAGTCAAACAAATACATTAATGGCCACAGGGGTGGGGAGCACTTTCCCACTGTTAATAGTAAATGTGCCTTACGCGTGCTAGAATCATCCCTTGAATCTCCAGGTCTCAGGCCTCTCTCTTTGTCACTCTCTCTCTATCGCACTCTCTACAGTGTGGCCATCAGAGGATTTCAACCTCCAGCTGAAGCTGCCATACACCTTCATGGCTTTTACACACACACACACACACACACACACACACACACACACACACACACACACACACACACACACACACACACACACACACACACACACACACACACACACACACTGTAATACATTTTCACAGCAGTGGCGGTCGGTGACGTTTACAATTAGGGAGGACGATTCATTTTTGTTATGAGCATGGCCTTATTTCTATTACATTATATTGGATGACTGTCATTCATATTCCATTCACCCAGCTCAATGTTACATCGATGGGTTTAGGCTAGTACATTATACTCAAATGTTCCCTATACCCATCATGAGTTGCTACAACCTAGCCTATGAATGAAGGTTTACAACGTAGATGCACAGGTCGAAAGAACATTTTTAGTAATCAAGGTGACAGACAGTGACACATTCAATACTGCCTTGCACACTCTTGCCTGCATCTAGCTCATCTAGGATTTAATTATTAGTCCAACAGTTGCAAACAAGAGGTTCCATTGGACAAATGCAGGTATGTTTATCCCCGCTTTATTCCGTTTGCTTACGTTTTAGAAAGGTTTTTAAACAGAATCGGCAGAATTAACACACCTCTTATCACACACAAACACAGTTCACTTTAATAGCAGCCACATACAAACAGCATGATAATTTTGCTCGTTATATAATTCCTTCTCGCATCTACTCGCTCTCCTCCTCTAACTTTTGTGGACTTCAGTGCACAACACATCATCTGTCTGTGACCAGGCAAAAAAAACTTTCCAAGCCAAACCTTCATATCATAACCACTAACTGCTACACACAGCCTATATAATTGTCACCATATTAGCATATTAGCATATAACGTCATAGTCAACATAACTACTAGAACTAATGCATTAGTAAACCCGCTACAATCACACAGTACAGTCAGCAAGCAGTTTAGCAGTTATACCGGCGGGACCCGGTGGCAATAAATTAATAAAACCAAAAGCTTACCTTGACTTGGAAGAGTTCCAGTGTTGGATAGGAATAGCCAGCTAGCTAACATAGCATCCCTCTCTGTTTGAGCCGGGTGTTTGAGTAGGCTAAACTAGCAATTTGCATTCGCTAGCTTAGTGAAACTGAAAGTGAAAAAATAAATGCTACGAAATATCTCTCTCTCTCTCTTTCTCTCGCTCTCTCTCTTGCTTCTCCTTCATTTTTAAAGAAATGTAATTGTTCAAAACTATTGCCTATCTCTGAGTCACTTACTCACCACATTTTATGCACTGCAGTGCTAGCTAGCTGTAGCTTATGCTTTCAGTACTAAATTCATTCTCTGATCATCTGATTTGATTGACAAAATGTCAGTAAATACTGCAAGAGCTCGGAGGATGTCCTCTGAATGTTGACATAATTACTGTGTAAGTCTATGGAAGGGGGTGAGAACTATAAGTCTCCTAATTTTTCTATTGAAATCAACGTACCCAGAGGAGGACGGAAACTAGCTGTCCTCAGGCTACACCATGGTGCTACGCTATAGAGTGCTGTTGAGGCTGCTGTAGACCTTCATTGCAAAACAGTGTGTTTTAATCAATGATATGGTGATGTAAATATATTTAGCATAGTTTTATCTAATAAGGATAACTTTTAAAATTTCACAATTTTTATTTGTATGAAATTCACTGAGGAGGATGTGCCTCCCCTTCCTATTCTGAGGAGACTCCACTGCTTCACAGCTTTTAGTTTGCCGTACATTATGGGGTGAAGAGAACCAAGGAGAGCGTTGGGAAGCGGTCCCGGTGACAGACTTGCTATTCTATTCCCCACCGTACAAATCAAATACAGCATACAATTATAGGCGTGAAGTGCTAATATTATAGGTGTGAAGTGCTAACATTAACTCCTTATATATATAAAGCACTTCACGCCTATAATTGTATTGTTCATTGAAAAAGGGAAAGGGCATACCTAGTGAGTACAACTGAACGCATTCAACTGAAATGTGTCTTCCTCATTTAACCCAACCCTCTGAATCGGGGTATGACAACCGTAATCTTTCCGTTCTATTTTGGTAACGTAAGGAAGGAAGCAATGTAGAGGAAAGGTTGGGCAGAATATCACTCAGTCAGACACGTGTCTGATGGTGTCACTTTCCTGCTTCATGTTCAACTGTGAAGCACAGCAAAACAGTGTGAAAGATGAGAGTTGAGAGTGGGGCGAATGGAAGAATGATTGCGAGAGGCTCAGATCCAATGATTCAGCAATAACATCTAAACTGCCAAAGCCCCCTACAATACAAATAATAATCTGTTCAATATCTGGCTACCCATATTCACCTGATACTGCAGCTCAGAATGTGTCTACTGGCTTCGCAATCACACCAATAAATAATTCTCAGTTCCCTTCCAACAATGTTTTGTTAAGGTTAGACACAGGGTATGTAGTCTGCATGCACTCTCAGTCCAGTCTGTGTCTCAAATGGCACCCTCATTCCCTTTATGGTGCACGACTTTCGACCAGAGCTATATGGGCCCCAGTCAAAGGTAGTGGACTATAAAGGGAAAAGGGTGCCATTTGGGATGTTCTCTCAGTCCTTTCAGTTTGTTTATTGCTTTCGATGGATGGAGCTAAGAGGATAATATGAAATCTGCCCTGTGTTTGGACAGCTAGAAGATAATGGAATTGGGCTTTTTATGTTTAACCCAAGCTGCTCTTGAGTGGAGACACAATTCGAGGAATTTGGAATTGATAGTGAAGGTAAATAAAATATTTGATCTGTTAGGCAACAGAATAGTAAACAGCAGAATGTCTTGGTCTATCTTTTATATGCTCTGCTGAAGACATGCAGAAGTCGACACAGGGGGGCCTTAACTCTCCGCTGCTTTCGAAAACAGTCATCATTAGCATTGTATTTAAAACAGTCAAACTGCTGCTTTAATAAGCAGTGCGGGAATGGTAAAAGTTACATCGGCTTTAATAAATAGTGAGAGAAGAGTAAACTGTATAGTCATGTCTTCTACTGTTTACATCTGATATTTTCCCTGCACAGGTGTACTTGATAAAAAGCTTTTGGTGTTTTTTTTTCTTTCATCGAGAAACAGAAAAGAAACAAAGCATTTTTGTTCCATGCTGCTTTTATTTACTGGCTAGTGTATACCAACGACCCTCATGCATTTGTTCTCCATTCAAAGTAATCAGGAGTGTTTAGTTTAGTGATTAGTGGAAATGCCCACGCACACGCACACAAACACACACTCTCGCTCTCTCTCTCTCTTTTTCTCTCTCTCACACATACACACACTTATAAAGGAAACTCACATAATTCTGTAGTCGAAGCCAGAGTATTCGGGCCACTCAATGTAGCAGATGATTCGTCCAGGCAGCTCTTCTGTCACTGAGTAGTAGTACTGAGGGAAGGCCAGGAGCAGAGCCAGCACCCAGATCACTCCCACGATCACCTTGGTCTCTGTGGACGACATACGCTGCTGCAAGGGGTGGATGATGGCCATGTACCTAGGAAAAGAGGAGAGAAAGGAGGGTCAAACACATGTTCAGGAAGATACAAGGGGAAGATCTACACACATACACACACACACACACACAGTGGTGTAAAGTACTTCTTTAAAAATACCTTAAAGTACTATTTAAGCATTGTTTTCGGAGTATCTGTACTTTACATTACTATTTATATTTTTGACTACTTTTACTTTCACTTCACTACATTTCTAAAGAAAATAATGTACTTTTACCTCCATACAATTTCCCTGACACCCAAAAGTACAAGTTAAAATTTGAATGCTTAGCAGTACAGGAAAAAGGTCCAATTCACACACTTATCAAGAGAACGCCCCTGGTCATTCCTACTGCCTCTGATCTGGTGGACTCAATAAACATAAATGCTTCCTTTGTAAATTATGTCTGAGTGCTGGAGTTGCCCCTGGCTGTCAAAAAAAGTTATAAAAAAGGCAATTGTGCCATCTGGCTTGTTAAATATAAGCAATTTGATGTATAGTATTTACTTTAACTTTTTACTTTTACTCAAGTATGACAATTGAGTACTTTTTCCAGCACTGTACTTACTTTTAGACTTTTACTCTAGTACTATTTTACTGGGTTACTTTCACTTTTACTTGAGTCATTTCAGATTAAGGTATCTTTACTATTACTCAATTATGACAATTAAGTATTTTTTTCCACCTCTGCACACACACACACACACACACACACGCACACACACACACACACACACACACACACACACACACACACACACACACACACACACACACACACACACACACACACACACACACACACACACACACACACACACACACATTGACACTATTGATCAAACTAAAACACAAATGTTTTATTCTTCCCCTCTGAGCATCAGGGTCTACATCAATCAATGTGCATGTTGCAATCCTCCCCTGTCTCAATTTAGTTTGAGTCATAGACTGTATGCCTTTGAAAGAGTAAAAGCTTCTCCTCATCTTCTTAGAATTAAGGGTGACTCGAGGAACCCTGGAGATTCTCAAGAAACACTGGAGTTCCACAAGGAACCATTGCAGTCAATGGGTTTATATTTGAAACTTTGGTTAGTTAAGGGGTTATTTGAGGAACCGTCAGTGTTTCAATGTAGCAAGAGTTTTTTGAGCACTTTGAATGTATTTTTCCGTTGAAATTTGTTATGCTGCCAGACTCAGAAGAAGATGAAAAATATGTGGTATTCGGGATGGCTTTAGGGGATAGCTTGCAACTTGTAAACAATGACCCATTCCTACTATTGTAACACTAATGTCGAATTATACATTATATACTGTAATACAGTCGAAGTCAGAAGTTTACATGCACCTTAGCCAAATACATTTAAACTCAGTTTTTCACAATTCCTGACATTTAATCCTAGTAAATGTTCCCTGTCTTAGGTCAGTTAGGATCACCACTTTATTTTAAGAATGTGAAATGTCAGAATACAGTTTTTTTCGATTGCTAAACGACAGTGGACACAACTGGAGTCACATGTGCAAAACTCTAACTACAGTCTGCACAGCAGCAGTTCATGTGGACCAAACTCTAGTTCGTTTTTCATTGCTTGAACACAGTTTTCAAAACTCTACACACTTATCCCATGACTTTAACCACAACCTGCACAACACTGTGGATTTACAGCACTTTGTTCAAATGCTAACACACTGCTGTCAAAACTGTGAACCACACATTCAAAACGGAATAGATTTCAGCCTTGTGCCTTTCAAACACTGCTGATTGCAATTTCAGCTGAAAGGCTAAGCAGGTGTCTTGTTTTAGACTTGTTAGTGAACACACACACATATTACAGTATATATAGGTAGAGCTCAGAAAGACTCATTTTGGAAATGGAACAAGGAAGATGGGTTCGTGGAGGGAGAAGGGTGGCAGGGAGAGGGCGGATGCGTGGAGGAAGACAAAGAAGACAAAGAGCTGTTATTTCAGATGAAATAAGGGCTACACTTATAGACCATGTCGTGAACCATGGTCTCTCATTGAGAGAGGCAGGGTTGAGGGTGCAACCCAATCTGCAAAGATCCACAGTGGCATCTGTAATGCGAATTTTCCATCATGCAAACAGGTGAGAGTTACATCCTTACAGTAATTGAAAACATTACAGGAATCTATTTTGCATTGCAATTATAGAATATTTACACAGATATATATTACAGTAAGTTTGACTGTAAAATATATTTTTACAACAGGACCCAAAGGCTGCCCCCAACAGGGGGAAGAGGAAAAATATTTTCAGATGTGCAGGAAAATGCTATTGTTGACATGGTTGTTGTCAACAATGCAATAAAACTGCGGGAGATTCAAGATAGAGTGCTGGCTGATAATGATATATTTGAAAATGCTAATTCTGTCAGCACAACAACTATTGCTCGAGTCCTAAAGAAACACCAAGTTACAATGAAACAGTTATACACTGTACCGTTCGAGAGAAACAGTGAACGGGTAAAAGAGCAAAGATACCAATATGTCCAGGTAAGACGTCTGAGGTTACGTACACAGCTATACAAAATATTTACAGTAAAAAAAAACACTAGCATTTCTACAGTAAAACTGTGCACTTACTGTTTTTCAGAGAGTAATGGAGGTGGAAGCACTGGAAAGACCACATTCATTTGTATGTATCGATGAAGCTGGATTTAACCTTGCCAAAACACGGCGCAGAGGAAGGAATGTTATAGGTCAAAGGGGCACTGTGGAGGTTCCAGGCCAAAGGGGGGGAAATATCACCATGTGTGCTGCAATGGCCAATGATGGTTTGCTTCTCAACACACCACTCATTGGCCCATACAACACAGAAAGGCTTATAGCTTTCCTAGAACAGCTCTATGCTCAGCTAGTGACAGCAGAACAGGGGGAGCCAGTAAGAAACCCCCAAGTTTTTGTCATAGTTTGCGATAACGTTGCTTTTCACCACTCTGCAGCTGTCACAGATTGGTTTGCAGCACATCACAGATTTATGGTTTTGTACCTGCCTGCATATTCACCCTTCCTCAACCCAATAGAGGAGTTTTTCTCTGCCTGGAGGTGGAAAGTGTTTGGTCACCACCCACATGACCAAATGTCTCTTTTGGAAGCCATGCGTGCCGGATGTGAGGACACGAGTCCAGAGGACTGCCAGGGATGGATAAGGCACTCCAGAAGGTTCTTCCCCAGGTGCATGGCAAGAGAAAACATTAGATGTGATGTTGAAGAAAACCTGTGGCCTGATGCTAGAGAGAGGCAGGATTAGCCCCTCAATTATTTGTTTGAATTACAGTATGTACTTTTAGTTTCTACCTTTTTTTTTATCATTACTGTAATTCCGTAAATTACTACAGACTATTGAAGCA
Source organism: Oncorhynchus clarkii lewisi (assembly GCF_045791955.1). Taxonomy (NCBI): domain Eukaryota; kingdom Metazoa; phylum Chordata; class Actinopteri; order Salmoniformes; family Salmonidae; genus Oncorhynchus; species Oncorhynchus clarkii. The sequence continues at coordinate 37,382,911 of NC_092152.1, forward strand.
AACTGCTAATTTTCATTTACCTTAAAGAATTGTTATGTTCTAAAAATTGTAATAAATCATGTGAAAGAATGTCACTCTTTTCTTTGAAGAAAATATTACTTTGTATGAAGTCACTGAAATTGTTCAAACTGTAAAGATGAAAAGTTTGTATTTTCTGTATTGGTGTTTGATGCTAGTGTTTTTACTCTCAGTGTGTTCTGAGTGACCGTGTGTGTTATCTCAGTGAGGGTTGTGCATAGTGTTTGGCTGCACTGAGCGTGTTTTGAGCCATGTGTTAAGAGTTGTGTTGCTTGGAATGAGTTTTGCAGGTGATGTGAACTGTTTAGCTCAGGTGACTGTTGGTAGTGCAGACTGTAGTTAGAGTTTTGCACATGTGACTCCAGTTGTGCCCACTGTCGTTTAGCAATCGAAAAAAACTGTAATAGTAGAGATAATTATTTATTTCAGCTTTTATTTCTTGCATCACATTCCCAGTGGGTCAGAAGTTTACATTCACTCAATTATTATTTGGTAGCATTACCTTTAAATTGTTTAACTTGGGTCAAACGTTTCAGGTAGACAAGCTTCCCACAAAAGTTGGGTGAATTTTGGCCCATTCCTCATGACAGAGCTGGTGTAACTGAGTCAGGTTTGTAGGCCTCCTGGCTCGCACATGCTTTTTCAGTTCTGCCCACACATTTTCTATAGGATTTAGGTCAGGGCTTTGTGACGGCCACTCCAATACCTTGACTTTGTTGTCCTTAAGCCATTTTGCCACAACTTTGGAAGTATGCTTGGGGTCATTGTCCATTTGGAAGACCCATTTGCGATCAAGCTTTAACTGATGTTTTGAGATTTGAGATTTGAGATGTTGCTTCAATATATCCACATAATTTGCCTTCCTCAATATGCCATGTATTTTGTGAAGTGCACCAGTCCCTCCTGCAGCAAAGCAGCCCCAAACAAGTTTTAATGACTCCAACCTAAGTGTATGTAAACTTCTGACTTCAACTGTATGTACAGTTGAAGTCAAAGTTTACATACACTTAGGTTGGAGAATTAAAAACGTCTTACATTTTTGTAGTTAATAAATCCAATGTGAAATCCTATCCTTAACTTAACTAGCATTTAAAAAGTAAATCCATTCTTCTCTATGTAGCCCTTTCCTGCAGTCAAATTACCTAGTGGCTTCATGGGGGGAATGTTATTCATATGTTTCATAATTTCATCATTAATCAACGTTATATTATTTGTTATATTTGAGCTTTCTTTAATGTATATAAAGTGTAATATTGGGATGCAAACTCAAAATGCAATACATTTCAATTATATATTTGACATGGTGCAGGTGTCGTCTTTTTTAAGCCCATAAGCATGTGTGTGAGGAGTATACTTTTGTTTCAAAGTAGATTTGTTTAACACTACCAAGAAACACTCTGTGTGATCCTGATTTAGCCCATTGCAGTAAAAGGTCTCTCCCTAATTTCTGAATTATGCTTGTAACATAGTCAGTAGTCTACAGTATCCTATGCTTCAGAAGGGAGGGGCAGGCAGTCTACACACACAAACAGGCAGACGCTGGAATAAGTTTCTAAGTGACACAGTGAGGGCTTGCATGGGTGCTTTGTTGTGATTTTTGTGGGACTGGAAAAAAATGCCTTGAACGTAAAATAATGTTATTAACCAGTTCCCATGCTTTTAACATAACGTTCTGTTCCAGAACAGTATGGATCACTTTCGTTTTCAGTTCTTCTGTTCCTCAAAAATGTTCGTTATTTTCCCGTTTTCGGTTCTGTTCCCTGAACCGGTTCCAACCTTTTTATTTCTACTTCAAATATCAAAGGCACATATTTAGTGGAATAACCCTTTAGTCCTAGTCCCAAATTACATCCTAGTCCCTATATAGGACCAGTGACTGTTCAAAAGTAGTGCACTATATGGCATATTTGGCACTATATGGTTGCAATTTGGCATGCAACCCCAAGCAAGTCCCATTCCATCAATAGACTACTGACCTAACGATATCTAACACTGTGAAAGGATCGTGTCAAGCAGCACTTGAGAGTTCAATGTCTTTAACTTTCAGATTTAATCAACATCTTAATCCACCTAATAGCCCCATTTAATCTTCTATTTGGACATTCTCCCAATAATCTTTAATTTCAAACGTTCTCTGTAGTCCAACACAACTATCTGTCACATCTTGACTATCTGCTATACCTGGCTCATTCCATGAGCACATGGCTCTTGGAATCTCCTATCTTGTTTCAAGTGATACTCACATTGCTGCTTTTCCATGGTATGGGTTTAGTTTAGCTGTGTTTCTGACAACACTCTTTGAAAAGCATATAGAGGCCTGGCTTACAGGGCCACCTGCATACAAATGCATAGATTTACATACTGTATGTTCACATGAACACACAGCAAACACACAACCCCTGTATTTCTCTTTATTTTGTATAACCTTACAACAACAGCATGGAATTACAGTTTTGGGAATGCTTTAGTCATTTTTTAAACTAGAAATTCAGTCTGTTTTCTGGATCTACTGTTTTCCCGGAGTGTCGGCGGCAACCCTCTTTGTCTCACTTTCTTTCAAACCTGTTTTACACCTCACTTACTTTCTCGGTTTTCAACCTGGCTTTGTTGCGAATGTCTCTGGGCAATAGCAGGCCCCACTGGAAGATGGTATAAATCAGGTATGGGCAACTGGGGCCCGTGGCCCCTCTTTTGAAGAACCTCGGTTAAATCCCCCCCCCCCCCCCCCCCCCAAAAAAAACTCAGTCGGAGTCTAATTTTACTGTTGCGAGTTAGAATAGTAGAATACACAAGGTGCAATTTCAAAATGTGGTTTTGCATAAGCAGTTTTTCTTTTGTCATGTCAGTCGCTGATAGTCACTCAATTAGCCCATGTCAGCTAACATTTTTTTAGATTGGTAAATTAGTCAAGCCAGCTATCTAAACTCATAGTAATAATTTTCGAATTACCACCCAGGGGCCCCCATTGATTTTGTTAGTCACTCTCGCTCAGATATAATATGAAAAACTGCAAACATGTCTCTCCACCCTGTGGCAAAATGTATAGAATTGCAACAGTGGCCCCTCATGATGAGTTCAGATTTTGTGGCCCACACCCCCATCACAGTTGCCTGTCCCTGGTATAAATGAATGAGAGAGGCAAGGGTCTAATGATCCAGCAATGACATCTAAAACACCAAAACCACTTAATACATAAGGAATAACCCAATAAAGACAACAGGCAGATGCTCTGTCCGGGTGCTCTCTTGCTCTATAAGTCTCTCTACAGAGGTGCCAGCACAATATTTAACCTTCCCGCGTGCAGTGTTTTTTCTGTTTTGAATTGTTTTGGTTTGAAGGCTGAAATTTGATCAGGAATCTATTTCCCAGCTCATTGTGCTCTCCGGGGGTACTGTTGTTTTGCTGAAGATTACATAAAATCCCCATCAACATTTGGGAGGAAATGAGCCCGGTGGCAGACCTGGGTTGAAATACTATTTGAAATCTTTCAAATACGTAGAGTGTTTGTTGTTGCCTGTCTGGGGTTCCAAATAGGTGGGGTTTACAGTATTGGGACTATACAGTGGTCAATTAAGCGGCATGGTCAATTAAGCACAGATAAAGTAATTTAAATGATTTCAAATAGTATTTGAACCCAGGTCTGACGGGTGAGAGAGGTAATGCTGATTGATAGAGAAGACTTATATTCCTGCCGGAGACATATACTAAATATATATATATATATATATGCAGCAGTCCAACGTTGCCAAGCATTGTGTGTGCGTTTGTTTGTGTGCCCTACCCTGCGTTCATTGCTCCAGCAGTCAGCACTTCCCGCTGGACACCAGCCATAGACAACCTAAATCTAATGCTACCCACAGCCCACATCCCACAGCCCACAACCCACAACCTAAACCACTGAAGACAGAGATTTGAAGCAATATATCCTTAATTATTATAATCCAATACACATACACTACCGTTCAAAAGTTTGGGGTCACTTAGAAATGTCCTTGTTTTGAAAGAAAGGCACATTTTTTGTCCATTAAAATAACAATAAATTGATCAGAAATACAGTGTAGATATTGTTAATGTTGTAAATGACTATTTTAGCTGGAAACTGCAGTTTTTTAAATGGAATATTTACATAGGCGTACAGAGGCCCATTATCAGCAACCATCACTCCTGTGTCCAATGGCACATTGTGTTAGCTAATCCAAGTTTATCATTTTAAAAGGCTAATTGATCATTACAAAACTCTTTTTCAATTATGTTAGCACAGCTGAAAACTGGTGTTCTGATTAAAGAAGCAATAATACTGACCTTCTCTAGACTAGTTGAGTATCTGGAGCATCAGCATTTGTTGGTTCGATTACAGGCTCAAAATAGCTAGAAACAAACATTTTTTTTTCTGAAACTCATCAGTCTATTCTTGTTCTGAGAAATGAAGGCTATTCCATGCGAGAAATTGCCAAGAAACTGAAGATCTCGTACAACGCCGTGTACTACTCCCTTCACAGAAAAGCGCAAATTGGCTCTAACCAGAATAGAAAGAGGAGTGGGAGGCCCCGGTGCACAACTGAGCAAGAGGACAAGTACATTTGAGTGTCTAGTTTGAGAAACAGATGCCTTACAAGTCCTCAACTGGCAGCTTCATTAAATAGTACCTGCAAAACACCAGTCTCAATGTCAACAGTGAAGAGGCGACTCCGGGATGCTAGCCTTCCTATAGAACATTTGTGGGTAGAACTGAAAAAGCGTGTGCGAGCAAGGAGACCTACAAACCTGACTCAGTTACACCAGCTCTGCCAGGAGGAATGGGCCAAAATTCACCCAACTTATTGTGGAAAGCTACCTGAAACGTTGGACCCAAATTAAACAATATAAAGGCAATGCTACCAAATACTAATTGAGTGTATGTAAACTTCTGACCCACTGGGAATGTGATGAAAGAAATAAAAGCTGAAATAAATCATTCTCTCTACTATTATTCTGACATTTCACATTTTTAAAATATAGTGGTGATCCTAACTGACCTAAGACAGGGAACATTTACTAGGATTAAATGTCAGGAATTGTGAAAAACTGAGTTTAAATGTATTTGGCTAAGGTGTATGTAAACTTCCGACTTCAAGTGTATGTGTGTGTGTGTGTGCCCACGTGTGTTATGTGAGTGTGTCTCCGGACAGATCAGTTATAGACCTACAGTAAATATAGGCTTTATTTATCAACTCTGTATTGGCGTGTGTGACTGTGTGTGTGCAGTTCTCTTATAGGTGAAAGGTGGGAGACGGGGTATGATGGCCTAACATGACACAGTGCAAATAAATCCAAAGTGAATAGACGGTGTGCCAGAGTCTGGTCTGGATATAGCGCTGCCGTGTTGACCCCAGACTAAATACGTTTGACCCCCAACAGTTGGGGTTCATTTCCCGCATACTCCATACATCTCTTTCTTCACAACCCTCTATAACTCTCTCTTTTACTCCTTCACAACTAAATACAGAATTTTGTTCTGCTTTTTTATAAGAAGCAATCAGATGAAGATAGGAGAGAAATATACAGAGATTGGCTGAATCGCTGTGACATCCCCTGAGAGTCAGGAAGAAATTAGAGAAAATTGAATGAACAAAAACAGACACAGTAGTCTTGCTGCCACAGCTGGGAGAGAACGGCATGGCTGCATTAAGATGCTCTGCACTGCAGCAGCACAACGCTGCCAAGCACACACACAGGCATACACACAGTGTCACACACAGGCATGCTCTCTCTCTTTATCTCTCTCTCTCTCACACACACACACACACGCACACATACACACACACATACACACACACACATACACATAGCGTCACCCCACACGCACACACACAAACACACACACATACATTGACACGAGGGGGGGGTGACAGAGTCACTACAGGCTTGGTTTTGCGTCTGCCTTGCTGTGAATATGTGTACAGCATAGCATGGGAGTAACATGGAGGTGATGCCTCAAAGCATGAGATGCTGGAACTATGAGAGAGGGAATTAAGTGGAGACGCTCATCACAATCACCTGGCACGTAGCACACTCTACTGCTTTTCTATAGGGCATTAGAGAGACATTTCCCATACAAGGGGAATACATGGAAAGACGCATCATTTGATCTATATAATTGAAGGCATAAACACCTGTTGTTTGTGGTGTTTTTCCTCCATATGTTACACATTAGAGTCTCTGCGCCATGATTATTTCGCTCCCTCTGTTTACTGGAAATGTAGAATAAAAAGGATAGACCTTACCAATTACATCTTGCGTACACGATCACTGCTCATTGAGTATGTCAAAAGAATGTGATCATGAGGAGACAGGATTCATTAGGCAGGTTTATAAGAGTGGTTAGATAATGATGAGTGGAGAGATGACTAGAAGCTTAACCCGTTGATAAGTATGGGGTTGAATCAGATCAGTATGTGTTGTTTGAAGTATGTCTTTTAGCGCCTCACAGGATGCCTGTTCTCCCTGCTCTCCCTGCTCTCCCTACTCCAGGTTATCTCAAGGGTAATTAAATATCAAAACAATGCAAAGGTCAAGTACATGCAGACTCTGCTGGGAGAAAAGCAGAGCTATGCATGCATTACAGGTTATTACCTATGGAGTACCAAGTCAGGGGGTAAGAGGAGAAATCAGACAGCAGCTTTCACATGAGAATGGCTTTCTCACTAACAGAAACAGAGGTTAAAAAGAATAGCATTGTGGGGGTGAGTCTGCTTAAAACAACAGCCTGGATATAAACACAAGAGTGAGGTCGCACGCACACACACACACACACACACACACACACACACACACACACACACACACACACACACACACACACACACACACACACACACACACACACACACACACACGTTATTTATTGATTGGTTTGATGGTGGAGCAGCAACAGCAGCATCACCCCAGAACCAATTAAGTTGAATGAATACATTAGCTATATAACATGTCTATGTAGCCTTGGTAGAAATGTTCTTATCTTAAATGGGCAATCTGCAGTTCAAAGAACAACAAATTGGGCGCCCAGCCAGTGTTTTGGTAAACAGCTGAGGGATAGGGCTGGAGGAATGTAACCACTCTTAAATTCATAGACAGACCTATGGATTCAAGGACTGACCATCGACGATATCAACATTAGGGTAAAGTTTTAACAAGGTTTTGAGGATATACAATGTTTGTTTACAGCTACATTGTTTACAAACAACGGAGTAAAACGAACATATATTTTGACAGTAAGCGACAGTAAGCGATATTCTTCAAGAATCAATGGGTATATATAAGGAAAAAAATTCATCTATCAATTGCTGATTGCCGCTTTGAACCTGTACACTTAAAATCTCCACGGACACAGCCAGAAGAGGACTGGCCACCCCTCAAAGTCTGGTTCCTCTCTAGGTTCCTTCCTAGGTTCCTTTAATTTCATTGATATTACATATTTATTACAAATACATTTGTGACAGGATCCAATTGCATTATTGTTCTGTTTTGCTTATTGTGACCATAGGCAAACATTCTAGCCTATATCCATTGAAACGTCCCCCCAAAACTGAACTCACCTGTCCACCGCTATCGCAGTCATAGAGTAGATACTAGCGAAGACAGCAGCGACGGGGAAGAAGTTGTGAAAGCGGCAGTACATCAGCCCGAAGTACCACTCATTGTGGACGGAATAGACGAAGTTGATAACGGTATTGAAGGCTGACATAGACGCCTCTGCAAACGCCAGGTTCAACAGAAAATAGTTGGTCACAGTTCTCATTCGTTTATGCGCCATAATGATCCATATTACTACGACGTTCCCCACCAGAGACACAGTAACCATGCAACTGTAGGCGAAAGCCCATAGAACAATTCTCCAAACTGGTTGCACAAACTGGTTTCCGTCTAGATCAGTTCCATTGAGCCCTGAAGCGTTGGTCCAATTGCTTAGCAATGGCAAATCAGTCGTGGTGAACAAGGGATCCATTTTGGTGTTATCTTTTTTTTGTGACAAAAATAATGTTGGTCCATGCAATACCTATGACATGTACACTCAACCACTAACAACTGATTGAGTAAATGGTTAGAGATAATCTTGGTGTGTGTTGATGTCTTTCAATTTAAACTTTCTTCATCATTGCCATTCTTCTGATTCATTTGGCACTGCTAAATTAGAATGGCAAAATAATGGAATGATCACTGAAGGAGCAGCTCACACACAGAAAATTGAGAATTGTCGAAGTTATTAAAAATTGAATTTGGATAATACGATGAATATGCATTTAAGTTGACTCCACTCCGTGTGAAATTGAGATGGTCCTTGGTGTGTGGCTCTTCTCCACCGCAGCAAAAAGACATGGGGAACAGCGTCCTCGTCTCCAGCGCTGTACTCTGTACTCCGTACCCTATACTCTTGGCTCAGAGAGGTGCTCTCTCTCTCCTCTCACACAATCGACGTGCGCCAAAGGGAGCGCAGCCAAGAGCGCGCATACGCGAATATCATAGATGTTCTGCAATAGTGTGTGGTAACTTGAAACGTCCATGGACTGGACAACTTGTTCAGCAAGACCAGCATACTTAAAGTAATTAATGATTGTCCAAATGTAGACAATAGAGAAGTATTTAGCCGACGAATAAAAGGACTGGTCGGTTTCTGCTATAGCAGATAAGGACTCCTGTAGTGAATGGTGGGTGTATTTCAATGGTGTAATTTATTATAGGCTCTTTACCTAACCATTTCCAATAGCTCACATTTTCTGACAGCATTCTACAAACATTATACAGTTGAATTCGGAAGTTTACATACACTTAGGTTGGAGTCATTAAAACTTGTTTTTCAACCACTCCACAAATTTCTTGTTAACAAACTATAGTTTTGTCAAGTCGGCTACTTTGTGCATGACACAAGTCATTTTCCAGCAATTGTATGCAGACAGATTATTTCAGTTAGAATTCACTGTATCACAATTCCAGTGGGTCAGAAATGTACATACACTAAGTTGACTGTGCCTTTAAACAGCTTGGAAAATTCCAGAAAATGATGTCATTGCTTTAGAAGCTTCTGATAGGCTAATTGACATAATTTGAGTCAATTGGAGGTGTACCTGTGGATGTATTTCAAGGCCTACCTTCAAACTCAGTGCCTCTTTGCTTTACATCATGTGAAAATCAAAAGAAATCAGCCAAGAGCCAAAATTGGAGACCTTCACAAGTCTGGTTCATCCTTGGGAGCAATTTCCAAACGCATGAAGGTACCACATTCATCTGTACAAACAATAGTACACAAGTATAAACACTATGGGACCACGCAGCTGTCATACCGCTCGGGAAAGAGATGCATTCTGTCTCCTAGAGATGAACGTAATTTGGTGCGAAAAGTGAAAAGTGCAAATCAATCCCAGAACAATGGCAAAGAACCTTGTGAAGATGCAGGAGGAAACAGTTAAAACGAGTCCTATATCAACATAACTTGAAAGGCTGCTCAGCAAGGAAGAAGCCACTGCTCCAAAACCGCCATAAAAAGCCAGACTACGGTTTGCAACTGCACATGGGGACAAAGATGGTACTTTTTGGAGAAATGTCCTTTGGTCTGATGAAACAAAAATAGAACAGTTTGGCCATAATGACCATCGTTATGTTTGGAGGAAAGGGGGGAGGCTTGCAAGCCGAAGAACCCCATCCCAACCGTGAAGCACAGGGGCGGCAGCATCATGTTGTGGGGGGGGGTGACAAAAATGGGAAGGGGAGATGCAGTTTAGAGAGAGACTAAAATGATTGTTGCTCTGTTTTCCTCATTTTCCCCCAAATTGGTGTAAAAGCTTAAAATATTTTTATACTGAGGTGGACACCTTTGTGAAAGGATACATTTGGGTCGTTTTAGAGGCCTCTGGGAACTGACATGATGGGCTTCTGTATCATAAGCCATAAAGGGATATGTCAAAGTAAAACATGAATTTCCTAAGAATTGAAAGACAGCATGGGATACACAATTTAACAAGAAGTTGTATTACTCTCTTTGATCCTTATCACAACTGACTGTCTGCTACATGTTTCTGCACGATGTCCCCATCTAGTGGTACTTTCTGCCACAGCCACCTAATGCTCTGTGGTGAACTCTGCGCTATAATGGTCATAGCTAAATATCTGAATGAATGTTGTAGCCAAGGAATAGGGGACGGATAGAGAGAGAGAGAAAGAGAGAGACTACTGAATGCAAGACTGCTGAATATAGACTGTCAGGGACACATTATTGACTGTTAGCGAGAGCAGCTATAGGAGAAAAGGGAGGAAGCACTTGTCTGTTGCCGAACTGGACATTTGTATTCCTTTCGCAGTGTTTATGTGGCTGACAGGAGAGATCATATTATGTGCTTGCCACAGGCAGGGTTGGGTTGGTTCATTTTCTAAATGTAATCCGTTACAGTTACTAGTTACCTGCCCAAAGTTATAATCAGTAGTGTAACTTTTGGATTACCCAAACTCAGTAACTTAATCTGATTACTTTCAGTAACTTTTGGATTACTTACCCTTTAAGATGCATTAGAAAAATACAAAAAAGATCCATCGCATTTGGTGTGTCATCATAGTGGTCTCTGAGTTGATGTCATTGAGAAAACAGAAAGGTGTCTATGTATTTTTTTCACAAACATCCTTTCTGAATTTAAAAGTAATCAAAGAAGTAATCATCATTTTTTTCAAGTATCTTTCATCTGATTACAATATTGTTCCAGGTAACGTAACTGGCTACAGGTAAAGTTTTTTTTTGTAATCAGATTAAATGTAACCGATTACATGTAAAAGCTGAAAAATGAGAGGTTGCAGTAGGATTTGCTAATGACTCTTTACGCTGTTTACATCTATCCTTTGTGTTCCAGCAGTTAAATTGAAGCCACAGTGCCCTTTTGTAACAAGACAGCCAGATAATGTTTGGATAACTAATGTTGGGTGGCAGAAGTAGAGGCTTGAATGCCATCTTGCTGGTCTCATTTTTGCTCCATCAGTGAGTGTTTTTGGGATGACACCCAGGCTTTTTGGACTGAAGGCCAAGAGTTGGTCATGCAATATTTCCCCACTGTCTGCCATACCAGGATGGTTCTCCCAATAGCTCAGTGCTGCCTTGGCCAGAGCCGTACCTCCCAGCAAACGGAAGAAAGGAACGTTGTTGTTTGCCAATGTTGGTGGCCACTTAATAATCTGTGCCAAGAGCTGACAAAGTCAACCGTCAGCATCTGATACACTTCCATTATCTTTTATGTTCAATAGTTTAGTGTCATGACTCATGCGGCAATATGTTATTCTCAGAGGCACCTGAATTTTCCTGGATGCTGAAACAAAAAAGGTAAGCTTTTCACAGTAGCATGCCATGTTATTAGACATTTTCCGTGCTCTGTGTATTGAGATTAAATGTGTTGGGATGTTCTGTGCCAGGGAGTATTTTCTGACTGAAAATTAAGTGTGAGTGCTGCCCTTTGCAGAGCTAATATTGACAGTAATTCACAGTTCAACATGTCAATTGTGAACAACTTGCTTCTACATTTTTGTAATTCTCAGTGGAGTTCATGCCTATACCGCTGGTAGTAGTGATTTACTAGAGGTATTTATTGGCTCTTAAACCATGGATAAATGGCTTTTTTCATGTCTGTGTTGCTGGTTTGATACCATGGACAAATAACTTTGTAGCGTATTTGTGTTATCGTGTTATCGTATTACAGATTGCCTTGCTAGCTATTAAAAGGTGTGAAAAGTCTTGATGGATCTTTTCATTTTAAATTGAAGGTAAATGAGGCTCTGGTCTCTATTGCGTCAAAGACAATGCAACCTGGAAGAGAGGGGGCGGGGGGAGGAAGAGAGAGAGGGAGAGAGAGAGAGAGAAAGAGAGAATATTTATTTACTGTCAGAGAGAGCAGCCTATCTGGTATCAAGACAAGACCCAGATGCAGACCGTGTTGAAGTAACAATGTTTATTACAGCGACAAGGGCAAAGGTACAGGACGGCAGGCAGCCAGCGTGGTCAGGCATGTGGGTACAGGGTCAGGGCAGGCAAGGGTGAAAAACCAGGAGGACAAGAAAAGAGAGACTGGGGAAAAGCAGGCGCTGGCACAAAACCGCTGGTTGGCTTGACAAACTGGCAACAGACAGGCAGAGAACACAGGTATAAATACACAGGAGATAATGGGGGAGATGGGCGGCACCTGGAGGGGGGGTGGAGACAATCACAAAGACAGGTGAAACAGATCAGGTTGTGACGCAGCCAGGAAGTATGGGAGGAAGCACAGTGTCAATGTAGCTGACAGGAGAGGTCATATTACCTCAGGGAAATGTGCATAAAAGCTGGAACAGATGCACACCACTAATAAAGATGGCAGGAATAATAAATACATCTGACAAAAGAGTCACCATCATTACAAACCACGTATGAACATCAGGCCAACCCTGACTGAGGATAGTCCAGGTATACAACCACTACATTAAAGTAGTTTCATCAACAACAGCTTTTGATCTATCATCCACTTTATGAGGGAGAATCGGTAATTAACCAGGTCAGGCCCAGATATATATTGTTATGTGTCATGTTCTGTGTCTGAGTGCATCATAATATAATAAAGTATATGCAATTTAGCTGATGCTTTTATCCAAAGCGACTTACAGTCAGTCATGCATTCATAATAGTTTTGTGTGGCCCCAGCATTACTCAAATCCATGACCCTGGTGTTACAAGCGCCATGCTCTACCAACTGAGCCACAAAGGACAAATACATTTTTTGCATATTATTAAAAATATATATATTTTATTTTTTATTAATTTAACCAGGTAGGCTAGTTGAGAACAAGTTCTCATTTACAACATTTACAACTGCGACCTGGCCAAGATAAAGCAAAGCAGTGCAACACAAACAACAACACAGAGTTACACATGGAATAAACAAACATACAGTCAATAATACAATAGAGAAAAAGTCTATATACAGTGTGTGCAAATGAGGTATGATAAGGGAGGTAAGCAATAAATAGGCCATAGTGGCGAAATAATTACAATTTAGCAATTAAACACTTGGGTGATAGATGTGCAAAATATGAATGTTCAAATAGAGATACTGGGGTGCAAAGGAGCAAAAAATAAAAAATAAATAAAAAATAACAGTATGGGGATGAGGAAGTTGGATGAGGAAGTTTTTGCAATTCGTTCCAGCAGAGAACTGGCAGCAGAGAACTGGAAAGGAAGGCGGCCAAAGTAGGAATTGGCTTTGGGGGTGACCAGTAAAATGGGTAGGTGCTGCTATGGTGACCAGTGAGCTGAGATAAGGCGGGGCTTTACTTAGCAAAGACTTATAGATGTCCTGGAGCCATTGGGTTTAGCAACGAATATGAAGCAAGGGCCAGCCAACGAGAGCATACAGGTCGCAGTAGTGGGCTGTATATGGGGCTTTGGTGACAAAACGGATGGCACTGTGATAGACTGCATCCAATTTGCTGAGTAGAGTGTCGGAGGTTATTTTGTAAATGACATCGCTGAAGTCAAGAATCGGCAGGATAGTCAGTTTTACGAGGGCATATTTGGCAGCATGAGTGAAGGATGCTTTGAGGCGAAATAGATTTAATTTTAGATTGGAGATGCTTAATGTGATGTCTGGAGGGAGAGTTTACAGTCTAACCAGACACCTAGGTATTTGTAGTTGTCCACATATTCTAAGTCAGAACCGTCCAGACTAGTGATGCTAGACGGGCGCGCAGATGTGGAAAGCGATCGGTTGAAGAGCATGCATTTAGTTTTATTTGCATTTAAGAGCAGTTGGAGGCCACGAAAGGAGAGTTGTATGGCATTGAAGCTCATCTGGAGGTTAGTTAACACAGTGTCCAAAGAAGGGCCAGAAGTATACAGAATGGTGTCGTCTGCGTAGAGGTGGATCAGAGAATCACCAGCAGCAAGAGCGACATCATTGATGTATACAGAGAAAAGAGTCGTCCCCAGAATTGAACCCTGTGGCACCCCCATAGAGACTGCCAGAGGTCCGGACAACAGGCCCTCCGATTTGACACACTGATCTCTGTCTGAGAAGTAGTTGGTGAACAAGGCGAGGCAGTCATTTGAGAAACCAAGGCTGTTGAGTCTGCCAATTAAACTGTGGTAGATAGAGTCGAAAGCCTTGGCCAAGTTGATGAATACAGCTGCACAGTATTGTCTCTTATTGATGGCGGTTATGATACCATTTATGACCTTGAGCGTGGCTGAGGTGCACCCATGACCAGCTCGGAAACCAGATTGCACAGCGGAGAAGGTACGGTGGGATTCGAAATGGTTGGTGATCTTTTTGTTAACTTGGCTATCAAAGAACTTAGAAAGGCAGGGTAGTATAGATATAGGTCTGTAGCAGTTTGGGTCTAGAGTGTCTCCCCCTTTGAAGATGGGGATGACCGCGGCAGCTTTCCAATCTTTGGGGATCTCAGACGATACGAAAGAGAGGTTGAACAGGCTAGTAATAGGGATTGCAACAATTTCGGCTGATAATTTTAGAAAGAGAGGGTCCAGATTGTCTAGCCCTGCTGATTTGTAGGGGTCCAGATTTTGCAGCTCTTTCAGAACATCATCTATCTGGATTTGGGTGAAGGAGAAATGGGGGAGGCTTCGGCAAGTTTCTGTGGGGGGTGCAGGGGTGTTAACCAGGGTAGGGGTGGCCAGGTGGAAAGCATGGCCAGACGTAGAAAAATGCTTATTGAGATTCTCAATTATTGTGGATTTATCGGAGGTGACAGTGTTTCCTAGTCTCAGTGCAGTGGGCAGCTGGGAGGAAGTGCTCTAATTCTCCATGGATTTTACAGTGTCCCAGAACCTTTTGGAGTTTGTGCTGCAGGATGGAAATTTCTGTTTGAAAAAAGTAGCCTTTACTTTCCTAACTGCCTGTGTATATTGGTTCCTAACTTCCCTGAAAAGTTGCATATTGCGGGGGCTATTTGATGCTAATGCTGTATGCCACAGGATGTTTTTGTGCTGGTCAAGGGAAGTCAGGTCTGGAGTGAACCACGGGCTATATCTGTTCCTGGTTCTAATTTTTTGGAATGGATCATGCTTATTTAAGATTGTGAGGAAAGCACTTTTAAAGAATAACCAGGGATTTTCTACTGATTGAATGAGGTCAATATCCTTCCAGGATACCAGTTCGGTCAATTAGGAAGGCCTGCTCGCTGAAGTGCTTTAGGGAGCGTTTGACAGTGATGAGGGGTGGTCAGACCCATTACGGACGCAAGTAATGAGGCAGTGATCGCTTAGATCCTGGTTGAAGACAGCAGAGGTGTATTTGGAGGGCAGGTAGGTTAGGATGATATCTATGAGGGTGCCTGTGTTTACAGATTTGGGGTTGTGCCTGGTAGGTTCATTGATGATTTTGTGAGATTGAGGGTATCTAGCTTAGATTGTAGGATGGCCGGGGTGTTAAGCATGTCCCAGTTTAGGTCACTTAACAGCACAAGCTCTGAAGATAGATTGGGGGTAATCAATTCACATATGGTGTCCAGGGCACAGCTGGGGGCAGAAGGTGGTCTATAGCAAGCGGCAACGGTAAGAGATGTTGGTGTTTCTGGAAAGGTGGATTTTTAAAAGTAGAAGCTCAAATTGTTTGGGCACAGACCTGGATAGTAAGACAGAACTCTGCAGCCTATCTCTACAGTAGATTGCAACTCCGCCCCCTTTGGCAGTTCTATCTTCTCTGAAAATGTTATAGTTAGGGATGGAAATTTCAGGGTTTTTGGTGGCCTTCCTAAGCCAGGATTCAGACACAGCTAGGACATCCGGGTCGGCACAGTGTGCTAAAGCAGTGAATAAAACAGAACTTAGGGAGAAGGCTTCTATGGTTAACATGCATGAAACCAAAGCTTTTATGGTTACAGAAGTCAACAAATGAGAGGGCTTGGGGAATGGGAGTGGAGCTAGACACTGCAGGGCCTGGATTAACCTCTACATCACCAGGAGCAGAGGAGTAGGATAAGGGTACGACTAAGGGCTATAAGAACTGGTCGTCTAGTACGTTCAGAACAGAGAGTAAAAGGAGCAGGTTACTGGGCGCGGTAGAAAAGATTCAATGCATAATGTACAGACAAAGGTATGGTAGGATGTGAATACAGTTGAGGTAAACCTAGCCATTTCGTGACGATGAGAGAGGTATTGTCTCTCGAGACATCAATTAAACCAGGTGAGGTCACCACATGTGTGGGGGGTGGGACAAGAGGGTTAGCTGAGGCATATTGAGCAGGGCTGGAGGCTCTAAAGTGAAATAAGACAATAATCACTAACCAAAACAGCAATGGACAAGGCATATTAACATTATGGAGAGGCATGCGTAGCCGAGTGATCATAGGGTCCAATGAGTAGCTGGACGGGCTGTAGACACGGCAATTGAGACAGCTAGCGGGCCAGGGATAGCAGGCTAGCAGAAGGGCCTTAGAGGGATGTCGCGATGGAAGAAGTCAGTTGTTATAGTCCCTTCATGCGTTTACGTCTGTAGACCAGTTGTGCTGGATCAGCAGCTGTCCGTGTAGTAAAAGGGTCAAGGCCAGTTGGCAAAATAGGAGTAGTAGCCCAATAAATTGACTGATGGGCCACAACAGCTAACAGTCCGGTATGCTCTAGATAGCTAGCGGGCCCCGGCTAGCAGGCTAGCAGATGGGCATTCAGGGGACGTCGCAATGAAGGAGCCAGCTGAAAAAACCCCTCGGGCGGATTACGTTGGTAGTCCAGTCATGATGGGTCGGCGGGGCTCTGTATCGGCAATAAAAGGGGTCCAGGCCAATAGGCAAAATAGGTATTGTAGCCCAAGGAGTGGCTGATGGTCCTCTCAGCTAGACGGGAGATGGGCTTAGCATTGGCTAGCTCCAGGCTAATTGGTGCTTGCTTCGGGACAGGGATGTTAGCCAGGAGAAGCCAATTGAATAGCAGCTAGCTAGCTGCAGTGATCCAGGTGAAGAGGTTCAGAGCACATTGGGTGAGGCGGGTTGCAGGAGAGTGTGTTGCAAAAAAAAATATATAAAAAAATATATATAAAGATATATACATGGGACATGACAAGACAAATACAAAAGACGTCTGAATGCTACGCCATCTTGGATCTTGGAACATAATGCTGTGTTCATAACCAAGTTGGAAGGGGGTAATTACCAGTTGTGAAGTCATCAATACCAGTTGGATGCATTCACATGCTTTGAACTCGTTGAGAAAAGTTGATTGCCTAATGACCAACAAGCTGTGCCAACCATAAAATAAAACGATCATTTTTTTTGTTTAACATTTTTTAAATCTAGGCAAGTCAGTTAAGAACATATTCTTATTTACAATGGCGGCTTACCCCGGCCAAACCCTAACGGCGCCCAACTCCCGCCCTATGCGATTCCCAATCACAGCCAGTTGTGGTACATCCTGGAATTGAACAAGGGTCTGTAGTGATGCCTCTAGCACTGAGATGCAGTGACTTAAACCGCTGCGCTACTCGGGAGCCCCCAAATTATAGTGTTAAAAAAAAACATGCAAATAGTTTGCTTTTCATAAATACTGTTTTGTTGTTGGATTTAACTGCCGAAAATGCTGTTATCATTTTATCAGAGGTCAGCATGTGGGAGAATTCAGAGCTCAGGGATGATTTCCCACTAGTAATTACCAGTTGGAGAAGCGTATAAGTGTATTTTTCCCAGTTATATGTGGTAAATATCCCCTAGTCCCACTTGGTAAGGAACGCAGCAAAAGGGAATTGCTAGCCTCTATCACAGGCTTTCACCAATTGTGAGTGAAGCCTGGGAGGCTTTGCTGTTCTTGGAAAATCTTCTGGGGAATTGAGAAAAGACCACACAATGGTAGCCTGTTGTAGTACAACTAGAATCGTATATACTGTAGTAATCTCCTCACTGAAAATGGAGGTTGATTCATCAGCCTTTATGTACCTATAACATTAGAGAAGAATAATTTAAAATAGGATTCCACAAAGAGCCACCATTGACATCCCTGTAGCATAGTTATACATCACTACGCAGTTGGAAGGCCTTACAATGGGGACTGTCTGTATTGATGTTCATCAATAGGATTGCTTAAAATGCAGAGTATGCTTATCCCAACACAAGGCGAGACCCAGAAGCAGACACAGGAGGCAGATGGTTTGAGCTCTGGTATTTATTATAATCCAAGGGATAGACAAAAGCCAGGTTGGGGACAGGCAAGCGTTCATAGCCAGAGCAGAGTCCAAAATGGTACAGGGCAGCAGGCAGGCTTGAGGTCAGGGGCAGGCAGAGTGGTAAGGCAGGCGAGCTCAGTGTCTGGACAGGCAAGGGTCAAAACCAGGAGGACGAGAAAACGAGAGACTGGGAAAAACAGGAGCAGGAGAGAAAAACGCTGGTTGACTTGGCAAACAAGACAAACTGGCACAGACAGACAGAAAACACAGGTATAAATACCTAGGGGATAAGTGGGGAAGATGGGCGACACCTGTGGGGGTGGGGGGTGGAGACAAGCACAAGGACAGGGGAAACAGATCAGGGTGTGACAATGCTGCTGTGTAACTGCGGTACCTCCATACAGTACAGTATGTCATTATCTTGAACAATTGTAGGTTTCATGATAATGTGAGCTTCTTTTACTGTATCTCTAAGAGCTATAGACTAATTTATCATTTGAGAGAAAATATTGAATTCATCTAACTACTATGCATAATCTTGGGGACATAATGGTGGTCATGAAATTTGTGGTACATAATATTGCCTAGCCATTAGTAGAGAGTTCTATGGCCCTCTCCACGCTCACACACAGCCTTTATTTTCTGATCACTGTTCTCTCTACTCCCCTCATCCTCTTTTAGAAGATGGCAATCCTGAATTCCATTCTCTCTCAAACAAACATAGTTATTGACTGCTTAAATGACTACCTACCCGTAGCACTCGACTCTGTAGCCATGAAGTGCTTTGAAAAACTGGTCATGGCTCACATCAACACCATCATCCCAGAAACCCTAGACCCACTCCAATTCGCATACCGCCCAAACAGATCCACAGATGACACAAATCTCTATTAGACTCCACACTGCTCTTTCCCACCTTGACAAAAGGAACACCTACGTGAGAATGCTGTTCATTGACTACAGCTCAGCTTTCAACAGCATAGTGTCCTCAAAGCTCATCACTAAGCTAAGGACCCTGGGACTAAACACCTCCCTCTGCAACTAGATCCTGGACTTCCTGATAGGCCATCCCCAGGTGGTAAGGGTAGGCAACAACACATTTGTCACACAGATCCTCAACACGGGGGCCCCTCAGGGATGCATGCTTAGTTCCCTGCTGTACTCCCTGTTCACCAATGACTGCTTGGCCAAGCACGACTCCAACATCATTATTAAGTTTGCCGACGACACAACAGTGGTAGGCCTGATCACCGACAACGATGAGACAGCCTATAGGGAGGAGGTCAGATACCTGGCAGTGTGGTGCCAGGACAACAACCTCTCCCTCAATGTGATCTAGACAAAGGAGATGATCATGGACAACAGGAAAAGGAGGGCTGAGCACACCTCCATTCTCATCGACGGGGCTGTAGTGGAGCAGTTTGAGAGCGTCAAGTTCCATGGTGTCCACATCACCAATGAACTATCATGATCCAAACACACCAAGACAGTTGTGAAGAGGGCACGAAAACATCTATTCCCCTTCAGGAGACTAAAGAGATTTTGCATGGGTCCTCAGATCCTCAAAAAGTTAAACAGCTGCACCATCGAGAGCATCCTGACTGTTTGCATCATCAGCTGGTATGGCAACTGCTCAGCCTCCGACTGCAAAGCACTACAGAGGGCAGTGCGTAAGGCCCAGTACATCACTGGGGCCAAGCTTCCTGCCATCCAGGACCTCAATACCAAGTGGTGTCAGAGGAATTCCCTAAAAATTGCCAAAGATTCCAGCTACCCTAGTCATAGACTGTTCTCTCTGCTACTTCATGGCAAGCGGTACCGGAGCGCCAAGTCTAGGTCCAAAATGCTTCTTAACAGCTTCTACCCCCAAGCCATAAGACTGCTGAACAGCTAATCAAATGGCAACCCGGACTATTTGAATTGACCCCCCCCCCCCCCCCCCCCATTTTTTACACTGCTGCTTCTCGCTGCTTATTATCCATGCATAGTCACTTTACCCCTACCTACATGTACAGCACCAGTCAAAAGTTTGGACACACCTACTACATTTTAGAATAATTGAAAATACATCAAAACTGGTATAGAATGTATCTGGTATAGAATGTATAATGTAGCAGGTGAAAGAAGTAGAAGAATAACATTGTTAAGAGCAGTTAAGAAACAAGGCAGGAAGCTCAGCCAATAAGGGTGTAGTCAAAAAGTAATTATAGATGAAAATAAAACAACTATTCAGCATGTGAACCTATTCAACCTTAAACTATATTCAACCTGTGAAGACTTGTCAGCTCCATAATTGACTTGCCTATTCTTCAAACTCAATTTGAATCCTGAAAGGAATCAGTATGAGCATTTGGAAAAGTAAAAAGCTAAGTGAGACACCGCCAGGTTAGATTCCTCATAGATATTCAGCTCTCTTGTTTCATCATGGTCAGGCCTATACAGCTCAATCAGAGGCAAACCTCCATAGCCTGCAATCAGCTCCAAATTCCTCCAACTACCATCCAAATCATGGTAAGAATAATATCTACCCTGAGGGAAAGCACAAGTGTGCATCCCAAATTGCACTCTATTCCCTTTACAGTGCACTAATTCTGACCAGGGCTCTGGTCACAAGTAGTGCACGATATAGCATTAGGGAATAGGATGCCACAAGACAGGATATCCTAATTCTACAACGAGCCCATTTATCTCAGTTGATAACTTGACTCCTTTCTCAAGCCACTACCTCTCAATACAGGGGGAAATTAATTATGAATATCAGTGAATATTCTAATAAATAAATGGGAACTGGGTTTGGTGGTCAGCCCCTGTATCTCAGAGGAGATAATTAACTCTAGAGTCAAATTACTTATATATACATGTTTTTTTTTAATTAAACATTGAATTCGCTATTAGCCCATAGAAACGCAGTGTCTGTCCTATATCTGAGAGATATAAGAAAGCTAAGGATTGTTTATTATTTGTTCATTTGTTTTTACCGGGAATGACCTGTATACGTTTGACCTGGAAATGACCTATTCACTTCCATACATTTCTCATCCCGGTACTGGATTACCTTCAGACAAGTCTAGAGTAGAGTAAAACAACAAACATGGATTGTGGTGGTCATACAGCCCAAACCATTTGGACTCTGCAGACGTTTTCGTGAGAAGTCCGGTTTTCAGGATGTCTCCTGGTCTGACAAACACTGTAGCTCTGCCACCTTCCACCCCAGATGTGGAAGGCCGACATGGCCGGATACGGTGGATTGAGACGCAACCCATGCAAAAAAAAAAAACACATATCTCTAGCTTAAACATACAGATTTTGATGGGGATTTGTATATTATGCTAATTAGATTTCCACGAGGGTGCGGACATCGACTCTACGTTTTTTTAAATATGGTGAGGTGATGGAGGAGAGGGTGCTGACCTGCATTCCAAAAAGACCATATACGCATCCAAAATGGAACTCCATTCACTATATGGTGCACTAGGGCCCTGGTCAAAATTAGTGCACTAGGGAATAGGGTACCATTTCGGATGCAGGCCATGTCAATCTTCTGCCCACTCAGTAAATGTTGCAGCATCATTATATTGTGTGAGCAATTCTCTTCGAGGCAAATTAAATGTTCTTTAATGACACCTGTTGTGTTTTACAATGTAAAGTCATATTGGACGGCAATTAAGCATACCATTTTCATAGATTACAGACAACAAAGACACACAACAAGCAGTGGTGTAGTGGTGCCTGGAGAAGTGGGTATACTCAAATTTTGCCAAAACTTTACTGAATGGCCCGCCCGGCAAAGGAAATGTGCCCTGTGTGAAAAAGTCTATGACAAACAGTAACATACACTCTGAATAACCTAAAATGATCAAACGCATATTGTTCATTCAATCAAGCCAATCCAAGCTGCACTGTGCAAGTAGACTAATAGGAGGCCTACTATTGAAATAGATAAATGAGGCTGTCAACTGAGTCAGAGGTTTCAGATTTTTCCCAAAATGTTCAGGTTTTCCCTCTCAAAGTCACACTTTTGTAATATATTTTTAAAAAGTATGTTATAACTCCACAACAATGCCAGTATACCACTTTTGAGGTCTGGGAAAAATCAACGATAGATTAGATTTTTTTGTGTTGTTACCCTTTAATTCAACTGAGCAGGCACCTACCACTGTTCAAATCAAATTCAAATGAAATTGTATTGGTCACATACACATGGTTAGCAGATGTTAATACGAGTGTAGCGAAACGCTTGTGCTTCTTGTTCCGACAGTGCAATAAAATCTAACAAGTAATCTAACAATTTCACAACTACCTTATACACATAAGTGTAAAGGTGTCACGACTTCCGCCGAAGTCGGCTCCTCTCCTTGTTCGGACGGCGTTCGGCTTTCTAGCCATCGCCGCTCCATTTTTCATGTATCCATTTGCTTTGTCTTGTTGCCTGCACACCTGGTTTTCATTCCCCAATCAATCTACATGCATTTATTCCTTTGTTCCCCATCATGTCTTTGTGTAAGATTGTTTGTGTTACGTGTGTATTGTTGACGCGCCAGACTGGCTTGTTTTTTCCGTGTTATTTTTCATGAAGATGTTTATTGTTAATCATAATTCTTGTGACTGTTTTGTGCGTTTTGCACTTTTGTCTAAATAAAGTGTGCGCCTGTTCACAAATCTCTGCTCTACTGCACCTGACTTCGCTACCAGTACGCACACATTCTGACAAAAGGAATGAATAAGAATATGTACATATAAATATATGGATGAGCGATGGCCGAACGGCATAGGCAAGATGCAGCAGATGGTATAGAGTACAGTATATAAATATGAGATGAGTAATGTAGGGTATGTAAACATTATATGAAGTGCCATTGTTTAAAGTGATTAGTGATACATTTATTTCATAAAATGTTTTATTATTAAAGTGCCTAGAGATTTGAGTCAATATGTTGGCAGCAGCCACTCAATGTTTTTTTTGTGTGTTTTTTTTCAAGGGGTGTAACAGCTTAATATTGCGGACAGAATGTTGCTTCCAATGTAATTGTCTGCATCATTTCCAATGCCCCATATTTTTTTGGTAAATATATATATCCATACATGCATCCATACATACATATACACATATATACATACACATACCTATATAGACATACATGCTTTTTTTAAAGAATATACCTTTATTATTATTCCCCGCAAACCCTAACACCGATCCCCCAATTGGAGTAAACTAATAAACACTTCTGCTTTTACCTTCAATTTATACATCTTATACACATTTTACAGACACAGTCTACTTTACAATAGTTCTCTCTTGTTTGTTCTTATTTCTGATGTCCATCCAGTTTGATTTCTATTTGTAACTATGCTATTTCACAAAAGTTCCGAACCTATATACATTTTACAGATCCCCTATGCTTTACATTGTTTATCTTGTTATTAGTCCCACCCTTCAGCTCCATTCAACCCCTCCCATCTATTTCTCAATATCATCCATTTGGGATTTCTATTTGCCAAATATTTTTCAACTGTGCTGTGATGCGTCACAAAATAATTGAACCTTCCTATTCTCATAGCTTATACAGATTGTAAATTAAAAATAAACATTTATGCTAAAATATTTATTATATTATTGATTGATTGACTATGGCTTTTCAAAACACCCAGTGTTGCTATCTGTAGCGTTAGTTCTAGGCAAATGTTGCAATTCTTCAGCCATTCCTGGACCTGTGACCAAAAACGAGCTACATATGGACAATACCAAAATAAATGATCTAATGACTCTGCCTCCTCACAGCAGAATCTGCAGAGGTGGGAAGATTGTATCCCCCATATATATAACATTATATTAGTTGCAAGAATTTTGTATAGTAAATTATTTTGAAAAATGTGAAGTTTTGAATCCGGCGTTGTTTTGCGTATCAATTCATAAAAATGTTAGTGATGGCTGTTTAACAGTCTGATGGCAGTCTAACAGTCTAGTTGTCCTGGAGGGCAGGTAGTTTTCCCCCGGTGATGGGCTGTGCAGACCTCACTACCCTCTGGAGAGCCTTACGGTTGTGGGCGGAGCAGTTGCCGTACCAGGCGGTAAAAGTTTGTGAGTGTTTTTGGTGACAAGCCACACTGTCTGTGTGGGTGGAACATTTCAGTTTGTACGTGATGTGTACGCCGAAGAACTTAAAACTGTCCACCTTCTCCACTACTGTCCCGTCGATGTGGATAGGGGGGTGCTCCCTCTGCTGTTTCCTGAAGTACACGATCATCTTCTTTGTTTTGTTGAAGTTGAGTGTGAGGTTATTTTCCTGACTCCACACTCCGAGGGCCCTCACCTCCTCCCTGTAGTCCGTCTTGTCGTTGTTGGTAATCAAGCCTACCACTGTAGTGTCATCTGCAAACTTGATGATTGAGTTGGAGGTGTGCATGGCCATGCAGTCATGGGTGAACAGGGAGTACAGGAGAGGGCTGAGAATGCACCCTTGTGGGGCCCCAGTGTTGAGGATCAGCGGGGTGGAGATGTTGTTTCCTACCCTCACCACTTGGGGGCGGCCCGTCAGGAGGTCCAGGACCCTGTGCACAGGGCGGGGTCGAGACCCAGGGTCTCGAGCTTAATCACGAATTTGGAGGGTACTATGGTGTTAAATGCTGAGCTGTAATTGATGAACAGCATTCTTACATAGGTATTCCTCTTGTCCAGATGGGTTAGGGCAGTGTGATTGTGATTGCGTCGTCTGTGGACCTATTGGGGCGGTAAGCAAATTGGAGTGGGTCTAGGCTCTCAAGTAGGGTGGAGGTTATATGATCCTTGACTAGTCTCTCAAAGCACTTCATGATGACTGAAGTGAGTGCTACGGGGCGATAGTCGTTTAGCTCAGTTACCTGTTGTTTGGTTAGCTGTGTTTCAGTTCCACACATGAGATTAAGTTTGCATAACAAATGGCCACTGGATTGACGCAAATAATCTTGATATTATTCTGCCAGGTAGGCATAGGTCACTTTGTTGCTTGTTAACGTTTAATAGAGGTTTTTGGCAAAGCCTTTCCATCTATCAGAAGACGGTTTGTTCTATCATTAGCATCACTATATTTTTTCCTGTTTCTTAATCGTTTGAAACCTGGATATTTTACTTTATATTACAAAGCACGTCTTACCTTGCTTCAAAGTAACCTAGCCAAAATCCCAGCATAGAAATGTGGAGGAGATTTTTTTTTAAATCATAGACTTCTTCATATATACTCTCCTTGTTCTATTGGTTTCCAAATCAACTTTCTTTCATTGTTTAGCAGCCTATGGCATTATCCTAGTCATATTAGCAACCCATGATTGATAGTTGTTGCATCCTTTAGATCTTCCTTCTTTCTAAATTTCGAATGGATATGTCAATCTCTGTCCATGAAACCACTTGCATGTGTGGTGGGCATTTTAGAATGGTGCTTTCAGCTAATTGCATTTTGAAACATTAGCTCGTAGGCCTACCACCATGTGCACACTGATGCACTTAAAATGTGAAGAAATAATAGCTTATCAACATCTTAAGTGAAACATTCTGATCTTTCCATCAGCCTTATTAATTGATACGTTGTATACCTCCACTACACTACTTCGATACACATCATTGGGATTAAGAAGTGAGTATACGCAATGCCCACAAAAAAAGTGAGTATATGGTGTTTACCTGCATATATCCACTGCCAGTGGTGTAGTGGTGCCTGGAGAAGAGGGTAAACTCTAATTTTGGCAAAAATCTATAAAATCTTCAATTGTGCAAGTAGCAAGAGACCATAGTAGTGTTAATGTACAATGTATGCCTACAGTCAGGGGCAGACTGAAACCCAAAATCCCTAATGTAATTCAATCAATCAATCAATCAATCAATCAAATTTATTTTATATAGCCCTTCGTACATCAGCTGATATCTCAAAGTGCTGTACAGAAACCCAGCCTAAAACCCCAAACAGCAAGCAATGCAGGTGAAGAAGCACGGTGGCTAGGAAAAACTCCCTAGAAAGTGAGTAATTCATAACACACCGGCCCATTTTTGTCATGGAGGCACCCACACCAGCTTATTTTCTTCCCCTTGAGGCCCCCATAATTATCCAGATAATTATAATTTTGCTAAAGAAAACACTAAGTTAGACAAGTCCGCCAGGCAAAACAATTGACCAGCCCATCTGGCATTTCGGGCAGTCTGCCCCTGTGTGTTGGTAGAGTACAGTATACATGTGATGGAAAAACAATTGCCTTTCCGATTGATACAAATCATGATGATATCATTCTGCCAGGTAGACCTACTTTGCAGTCAACATTAAATTGGGAAGGTTTTGTGGAAAAGTCTTTAACATTTTCATTCAACCAGCACATGATGACTGAATTGCACATTACAAAGATTCAACCAAGACTTCGGACCAAACTTTTTCAATGTCTGGTTTGCATACCCATTGTTGCCTTAGTTAGCAATTACTGGTAGATATCATAAGTTGAAACGTCTTTCTTATCTACCCTACTGGCTACCGATGAGTTTCTCCATGAGACAGCCAGTTGAGAGCTGGGCCCTCTTGCTGCCTGATATTCCGCTGAAACTAGGCTGTGTACAGCATATACCTGCTGTTAAAAATCTATCTCAAACCCTCTCTATGACCCTGGGACACAGAGGCACAGAGAGAAACTCTCCAACCCAGCAGAACCTACCATCCCCCAGTTTCACACCTTCGGCCCTCTGTTGCTAGGGGCAATGCTTTCCTGACCTGTATCATGGTCAGACAATCATTGGCCTAGCCAGGGGCAGGGGAACCCCCAACACAATCTCTGAACTCTTCAGTTGCATTTTGGAGCCCAGGTTGAGCACAGCCTATGTAAACCCCTGGCTTCACACCAACTCATCAGTTGGACCTTTCTTCCACTAGTCTATTATCCTTCCTGTTCACTGTGTGTGTGCCTGTCTTGAGTGTGTCCATAAACGTGTGTTCTGTACATCTGTGTCTTACTGGTCATTTCCATCTTCTTACCGGGACGCTGGGACAGTTGCACCTATAATCTAAACTGGCACCTCTATCAGAGTCCACCACCAGTTGGTGGCGCTTTTTTTCACCTGCGTATAGCCCCCACTACACCACTACATACAGGTAGGTACGTTGCACCTTATCACAAATCTAAAGTCCAGGGAAAAGTGGATTGAGATGCCTGGGCGCTGTCCTTTTCTAGCAGCTGTGGTGCTGAATCAGGTCCGGGGCGCTGTCCATGGTGCTGAATGGTTGTGCTCTGGTATTAGGGCACAAGAGATTCCAACAGGCTCGTTAGATGTGTTCATTCTACCTGCGGCTTCCAATAGTGTGCAACTGCAGCCTACAATTTGGGGCGTTTCTGCATGTGGGCATTCCTGCATCTGCAGGAATCCCCCCCATCGAGCATCCCATTGGTCCTGCATGAATGCTCCCGCTAGCACAGCAGACCGGAGGCTAGGGCGACACCGTATACTAGCTATCTAGCTAGCTTGCTAGTTAGCGACACCATGTGCGAGCTTGCTAGTTAGCTAGCACAAGATTTCACCCCCGCCTCCCGCCTGCTGTGTCCCGCTAGAACAGCAGATGGGAGGTTAGAGCGACACTGTGTACTAGCTAGCTAAATAGTTAGCAACACCCTGTACTAGCTAGTGCATTAATGCCGCCTACTGTACTGATGAGTCTCCGCCTCCCGCCTGTCCTATCTTAAAAATTGACCAATATAAGTATAAAGAGGGGTTCCTGCAGATGCAGGAATGCCCACATGCTGGAATGCCCCAAATTGCAGGCAGCAATTAGACATCATTGCTTCTACACTTTAAGTTACAACAAAGATTAGTGACCTAGTAATAGCCTAGTATCCAGCTTCCACATCACGTGTGCCAAAAATATACCAACCAACAACTGATGCAACAAGGAGCAATAGCAGGGATTAATGCCAGTAACAGTGACACTTGTAGGGTAGTGACACAGACTCTTCAGTGGGCTGAGATGTGACCCATTTCCTTTAAGATGTAAAGGAAAGCAAGCATTAGTCTGGATAATGAGAGCCAGCTCATTTGTCTACTGTCTCAGCTATCGCACATGATGATACTGTAATCGAGTTTTACTGGATAATTACATATGAAATAGCTGAACGTATTTCACTACTCAGGCCCTTTAAATGACGTCGCCAAAACAGAGCGTGCATGGAACGTGGCCCGGAAGTTGCTATTGTTTGTGAGGGTACATTTAACCTGATTAAATAAGCTAAACGAAGGCGTTGACGTACTTGTGTAAAATCGAGATGTTTTGAAAATTCTATCGGATAATATAGTTAGCTAACTGTGGCTAGCTGAAATAGCTAATTAGGTCAGTGTTGGTATGCGTCTACTAGCATAGATAGCTAACGTTAGCTAAATTGGGTTCTTAGCTTGAAACTAGCTTGCTTCTTCAGCTACCAAGCAACATGCCTTCGTACAAAGCAGTGAGGAAAAGCAACCGTTTCTATTATTTCATCAAATTCACCTTAAATATCTACTCAATGCTCTTCTCGGTAAGTGTTTTAATATTGGCTTGTTGGCTTCAGGGACAAGGTTGGGGACTGGACCACAAACATGTTGGCTTGTGTGACTGTCAGAGAACCACCATCACCTTTGTTTACTACACAGCTAACGTTATATGTTACTAGCCAGCTGTCTAGCTAGCCAGTGCAACAGCTATCTAGTAGCTGCCAGGATCTTCTAAGTTGGCTAGCTAGCTAACTCTGGTGTCAAATTGCTTGCAAGAATAACAAATAATGAAAATACTGCTGTGCACACTTGTCGTTCATTTACTACACTAGGCTACACTGCTTTTGCTGCTTTGTAGTGCAGGGCGTGCCGTGCCGTGAGACTACTGTGATACAGTTAAAAGTGAAGTGGGAGATTTTCTTTGCCGACAGGAAATGGAATGCTAACTGTAGCCCATTAACACATTTGATTGTTTCAGACTATTCTAGGGCCTTCATATTGCAATATTTGGAAAGAGTAACTATCTATAGGCCTAAGCCTACCTATTACTCTACATTTGATTAAGCCTAATGAGTCTAATCAGTGTTATAGTCAAATTACCATTTAATGCAGCCTTGTGTTAATGCCTCTTCTTGGTGTTCTGAGACATGTGGGACATTTACTACAGTGTTATTACAGCTTTTCAGGGCAGGAGTGGGTTACACAGGTCTAATTCACTTAAAATCAATAACATGCTAGCATACATGACACACATACACTTATGTGTCATGTTGGCTTTAAAGTGGAACTGACAGCATTTTGTCAACATTCTTCAAATCTGTTCATATACACCCACAGGAGGATTGTGGCGTTTTTTTTTTATATTTCTGACAAGCAAGAATATAGATATGGTCATTTTCATACATTCATAGAATGTTTGGGAATGACTCATGCATTTGTGATAATGCTATAGCACTATAGAGTGGGAAAGTGTCTGTGCGTTTGGAAAATGAATAGACACTGCAGCGAACCTAATTAAAAGCTAATTAAAATATCTACACCGGCCGGTGAACCATAGCCAATCAGAGCTACAATAGGCTTATATGCAAATAAGCCAATTGCCACATGGGCCTGCCATCAATTACTTTAATCTGGACTGTGTGTTTACATGCAGTAGCAACATCAAGACTTTAGATCATTAGAAAGATTTGCCATGAGCCACAGAATACACCAGAATGGATTTCTATAAATATGTAAATACCATGGGAGTCCTCTTACATCAAATCAAATTTTATTGGTCACATACGCTTGGTTAGCAGATGTTAATGCGAGTGTATCGGAATGCTTGTGCTTCTAGTTCATTAATATCTAACAAGTATTCTAACAATTCCCCAACAACTACCTAATACACACAAATCTAAAGGGTTGAATGTGTATATGTACATATAAATATATGGATG
This sequence comes from Oncorhynchus clarkii lewisi, assembly GCF_045791955.1. Lineage (NCBI taxonomy): Eukaryota > Metazoa > Chordata > Actinopteri > Salmoniformes > Salmonidae > Oncorhynchus > Oncorhynchus clarkii. Next base: position 37,412,982 of record NC_092152.1, read on the forward strand.
GGCGATGGCCAAGCGACATAGGCAACGTGCAGTAGATGGTATAAAATACACTACATACATATGATATTAATAATGTAAGATATGTAAACATTATTAAAGTGTCATTATTTAAAATGGCATTGTTTAAAGTGACTAGTGATCCATTTATTAAAGTGGCCAGTGATTGGTACTCAATGTAGGCAGCAGACTCTCTGAGTTAGTGATTGCTGTTTAGCAGTCTGATGGCCTTGAGATAGAAGCTGTTTTTCAGTCTCTCGGTCCCGGCTTTGATGCACCTGTACTGACCTTGCCTTTTGGATAGTAGCGGTGTGAACAGGCAGTGGCTGGGATGGTTGTTGTCGTTGCTGATTTTTTTTGGACTTCTTGTGGCATCGGGTGCTGTAGTTGTCATGGAGGGCAGGTAGTTTGCCCCCGGTGATGCGTTGTGCAGACCGCACCACCCTCTGTAGAGCCTTACGGTTGTGGGCGGAGCAGTTGCCGTACCAGGCGGTGGTACAGCCCGACAGGATGCTCTCGATTGTGTATCTGTAAAAGTTTAAGTGCTTTTGGTGACAATCCAAATTTCTTCAGCCTCCTGAGGTTGAAGAGGCGCCGCTGCTCCTCCTTCACCACGCTGTCTGTGTGGGTGGGCCAATTCAGTTTGTGTACGCCGAGGAACTTAACTTACTACCCTCTTCACTACTGTCTCTTCGATGTGGATAGGGGGGCGCTCCCTCTGCTGTTTCCTGAAGTCCACGATCATCTCCTTTGTTTTGTTGATGTTGAGTGTGAGGTTATTTTCCTGACACCACACTCCGAGGGCCCTCACCTCCTCCCTGTAGCCCGTCTCGCCGTTGTTGGTAATCAATTCTACCACTGTAGTGTCGTCTGCAAACTTGATGATTGAGTTGGAGACGTGCATGGCCACGCAGTCGTGGGTGAACAGAGAGTACAGGAGAGGGCTCAGAACGCACCCTTGTGGGGCCCCAGTGTCAGCGGGGTGGAGATGTTGTTACCTTCCCTCACCACCTGGGGGCGGCCCGTCAGGAAGTCTGGGACCCAGTTGCACAGGGCGGGGTCGAGACTAGAGGTTGACCGATTCATCGGAATGGCCGATTAATTAGGGCCGATTTCAAGTTTTCATAACAATCGGAAATCGGTATTTTTGGATTTTATTTATTTAATTGTAATTTTTAATTAAAATGTTTTTGTTTTTTTTGACACCTTTTATTTAGGCAAGTCAGTTAAGAACATGCAACATTCTTATTTTCAATGACGGCCTAGGAACGGTGGGTTAACTGCCTTGTTCAGGTGCAGAATGACAGATTTTCACCTTGTCAGCTCTGGGATTCAATCTTGCAACCCTACGGTTAATTAGTCCAACGCTCTAACCACCTGCCTCTCATTGCACTCCACGAGGAGCCTGCCTGTTACGCGAATGCAGTAGAAGCCAAGGTAAGTTGCTAGCTAGCATTAAACTTATCTTATAAAAAACAATCAATCAATCAATCATAATCACTAGTTAACTACACATGGTTGATGATATTAATAGTTTATCTAGCGTGTCCTGCGTTGCATATAATCGATGCAACGCTGGGGGATGATTTAACTTCTCTAGGGTAGGGGCAGCATTCGGAATTTTGGATGAAAAGCATGCCCAAATTAAACAGCCTGCTACTCGGGCCCAGGAGATATGATATGCATATATATATTTGGATAGAAAACACTCTGTTTCCAAAACTGTTAAAATAGTGTCTGTGAGTATAACAGAACTGATTTGGCAGGGGAAAACCTGAGAAAAATCCATTCAGGAAGTAGTTTTTTGGGGGGGTTTTGTAGTTTTCTATTCAATGCCATTACAGTATCCATTGACTTAGGACTCAAATTGCAGTTCCTATGCCTTCCATTAGATGTCAACAGTCTTTAGAAATTGTCTTAGGCTTGTATTCTGATAAATAGAGACCAGTCTGAATGAGTGGACCCTGACGTGTTGCAGAGCTTTTTCATGTGCAATCCCGAGAGAGTGCCTTTCTTGTTTACTTTGTATATTGACAACGTTTTTGTCCAGTTGAAATATTACTGTTTCAAACGTCACTCGCTTTTAGATTTGGAGTTGTTATTCCCCTTGCGCTGCAAGGGCCGCGGCATTTGTGGAGTGATGGGTAACGATGCTTCGAGTGTGGCTGTTGTCGATGTGTTCCTGGTTCGAGCCCAGGCAGGGGTGAGGAGGGGGACGGAAGCTATACTGTTACACTGGCAATACTATAGTGCCTATAAGAACATCCAATAGTCAAAGGTGTTAGAAATACAAATCATATAGAGAGAAATAGTCCTATAAATACTATATTAACTACAACCTAAAACCTCTTACCTTTGCATATTGAAGTCTCATGTTAAAAGGAACCACCAACTTTCATATGTTCTCATGTTCTGAGCAAGGAACTTAAACGTTAGCTTTTTTACATGGCACACATTTTTCATGGCACATATGACTTTCTTCTCCAACAGTTTGTTTTTGCATTATTTAAACCAAATTGAACATGTTTCATTATTTATTTGAGGCTAAATTGATTTTATTGATGTTTTTATATTAAGTGTTAATTCAGTATAGTTGTAATTGTCATTATTACAAATAAAAAAATCGTCCCGATTAATCTGTATCGGCTTTTTTGGTCCTCCAATAATCGGTATTGGCGTTGAAAAATCATAATCGGTTGACCTCTAGTCGAGTCCCAGTGAGGACATGGCTGGGGATGCCGTCTGGGCCTGCAGCCTTGCGAGAGTTAACACTTTTAAATGTTTTACTCGCGTCGGCTGCAGTGAAGGAGAGTCCGCAGGTTTTGGTAGCGGACTGTGTCAGTGGCACTGTATTGTCCTCAAAGCAAGCAAAGAAGTTGTTTAGTCTGTCTGGGAACAAGACATCCTGGTCCGCGACGGGGCTGATTTTCTTTTTGTAATCCGTGATTGACTATAGACCCTGCCACATACCTCTTGTGTCTGAGCTGTTGAATTGCGACTCTACTTTGTCTCTATACTGACGCTTAGCTTGTTTGATTGCCTTGCGAAGGGAATAGCTACACTGTTTGTATTCGGTCATGTTTCCGGTCACCTTGCCATGATTAAAAGCAGTGGTTCGCGCTTTCAATTTCACACGAATGCTGCCATCAATCCACAGTTTCTGGTTTGGGAATGTTTTATTAGTTGCTGTGGGTACGACATCGCCGATGCATTTGCTAATTAACTCACTCATTGAATCAGCGTATTCGTCAATGTTGTTGTTTGACGCAATGCGGAACATATCCCAGTCCACATGATCGAAGCAATCTTGAAGCGTGGAATTTGATTGGTCGGACCAGCATTGAACAGACCTGAGCGCAGGAGCTTCCTGTTTTAGTTTCTGTCTATAGGCTTGAAGCAACAAAATGGAGTTGTTGTCAGCTTTTCCGAATGTAGGGCGGGGGAGGGCCTTATATGCATCGCGGAAGTTAGAATAACTATGATCCAGGGTTTTACCAGCCCTGGTTGCACAATCGATATGCTGATAGAATTTAGTGAGTCTTGTTTTCAGATTAGCCTTGTTAAAATCCCCTGCTACAATGAATGCAGCCTCAGGATATGTGGTTTCCAGTTTACATAGAGTCAAATGAAATTCGTTCAGGGCCATCAATGTGTCTGCTTGGGGGGGAATATAGGCGGCTGTGATTATAATCGAAGAGAATTCTCTTGGTAGATAATGCGGTCGACATTTGATTGTGAGGAATTCCAATTCAGGTGAACAGAAGGACTTGAGTTCCTGTATGTTGTTATGGTGGCAGGATCATGTTGTGGGGGTGCTTTGCTGCCGGAGGGACTGGTGCACTTCACAAAATACATGGCATATTGAGGAAGGGAAATGATGTGGATATTTTGAAGCAACATCTCAAGACATCAGTCAGGAAGTTAAAGCTTGGTCGCAAATGGGTCTTCCAAATGGACAATGACCCCAAGCATACTTCCAAAGTTGTGGCAAAATGGCTTAAGGACAACAAAGTCAAGGTATTGGAGTGGCCATCACAAAGCCCTGGCCTCAATCCTATAGAAAATTTGTGGGCAGAACTGAAAAAGCATGTGCGAGGAAGGAGGCCTTCAAACCTGACTCAGTTACACCAGCTCTGTCAGGAGGAAAGAGACAAAATGCACCCAACTTATTGTGGGAAGCTTGTGGATGGCTATCCGAAACGTTTGACCCAAGTTAAACAATTTAAAGGCAACGCTACCAAATACTAATTGAGTGTATGTAAACGTCTGACCCACTGGGAATGTGATGAAATAAATAAAAGCTGAAATGAATCATTCTCTCGACTATTATTTTGACATTTCACTTTCTTAAAATAAAGTGGTGATCCTAAGACAGGGAAATTTTACTAGGATTAAACGTCATGAATTGTGAAAAACTAAATTTAAATATATTTGGCTAAGGTGTATGTAAATTTCCGACTGGATGGCAGGAAGCATGGCCCCAGTGATGTACCGGGCCGTACGCACTACCCTCTAGCGCTTCTTTTCAGTCTCCTGAGGGGAAAAAGGTTTGGCGTCACAACTGTCTTGGTGTGTTTAGACTATGATAGTTCGTTGGTGATGTGGACACCAAGGAACTTGAATCTCTCGACCCGCAACGCTATAGCCCTATAAATCACATTGGCTACACCTGGCCTGTCTGCAATGAACTTGAAACATTGTATTAAATTGGGCCTGGCCAAAAGCATGCGCTAGCAAGCTTGAGACATTGTATAAAGTATTCTGGGCCCTCAGTTTCCCACGCCAGTGAGCTCGGGACAGACGCAGCTGTAGGCTATTTGCGCAAGGGATAATAAGCAGTACTTCACTTGGGCAGGAGCCCACCGAAGCTGACTACGAGCACCTCACATTTTCTACTGCTTGAGCTCCTGTTCCTCTTATGGAATATTAGATCAAAAGTATTGTGGAGCTCCTGCACCTAAATATAAACAGTACCAGCACTCACAATGAGTACTGGAACCTATTTCAATCAAAGTCAAGCACTGATAAGAGGTAGGCCTATTTTATGATGTTTCTACTGGATCAGAGCATGCCAGTTGAAATAGTGCATCCCGAATAGCTTGAGGAAGTAAACAATGTACCAGGTTGGCTGTGATTTGCAACCTGATAGCAATATTTGTTGGACTACCAAGACGTACTGTATATTGGTGAATTATATTAATCATGCATTGAACTGCATCTATCTATTCAGCCAAAAAAGCCTTACTCTACTTCTTACATTTACTTTACGGCTACTTTTGACAAGGGTCCATATGGCTGTGTTCAGTATGGGCCCTGGTCAAAAGTACTGCACTATATCAGGAATAAGGTGCCATTTCGGAAGCAACTGGTGTGTTGAGATGTATTTTGAGTCTCTTGAGACCAAGGCCTTGAGTGAGAGCAGTGGTCCTGAGAGGGATCAACTGTACACTCTGCTCGGTCTCTGCAGGTGATGCAATATTAACTATAACAGTCTCTACGGTCATCTCACCACCAGGCAGAGAGGAGTGATGCAGCCAGTAACTGTATATATGAATGGACAAAGCCATCGTTCACGTGACACTGTTCATTCCTATGTGAAGACTCAATAGCGCATTGAAGCCAAATGAAGTTGGTTAAGATAGAGACATAACATGCCCAGTTTAAGCTACTCCAGGAAGTGACATTGAAGGCTAGCTCAGTGCTGCGCCCTCTCACTGAGAGGCAAGTGTCTTCACTGACATTTTCAACCTCCCCCTGTCCGAGTCTGTAATGCCAACATGTTTTAAGCAGATCACCATAGTGCCGGTGCCCAAGAACACCAAGGTAACCTGCCTAAATGACTACCGACCCGTAGCACTCACGTCTGTAGCCATGAAGTGCTTTGAAAGGCTGGTCATGGCTCACAATCAACACCATTATCCTAGAAACCCTAGACCCACTCCAATTTGCATACTGCCCCAACAGATCCACAGATGATGCAATCTCTATTGCATTCTACACTGCCCTTTCCCATATGGACAAAAGGAACACCTATGTGAGAATGCTACTCATAGACTGCAGCTCAGCGTTCAACACCATAGTGCCCTCAAAGCTCATCAATAAGCTAAGGACCCTGGGACTAAACACCTCCCTCTGCAACTGGATCCTGGACTTCCTGACGGGCCGTCCCCAGGCAGTAAGGATGGGTAACAACACATCCGCCACGCTGATCCTCAACACAGGGGCCCCTCAGTGGTGCGTGCTCAGTCCCCTCCTGTACTCCTGTTCACTCATGACTGCACGACTCCAACACCATCATTCAATTTGCCGATGACACAACAGTGATCAGCGACGTCGCCTGAACAGCGACGAGACAGCCTATAGGAAGGAGGTCAGAGACCTGGCCGTGAGGTGCTAGGACAACAACCTCTTCCCTCAACGTGATCAAGACAAAGGAGATGATTGTAGACTACAGGAAAAAGAGGACCGAGCACACCCCCATTCTCATCGACGGAGCTGCAGTGGAGCAGGTTGAGAGCTTCAAGTTCCTTGGTGTCCACATCAACAACAAACTATCATGGTCCATGCACACCAAGACAGTCGTGAAGAGGGCATGACAAAACCTTTTCTCCCTCAGGAGACTGAAAAGATTTGGCATGGGTCCTCAGATCCAGGTGCTACAGCTGCACCGTCAAGAGCATCCTGACTGGTTGCATCACTGCTTGGTATGGCAACGGCTCGGCCTCCGACTGCAAGGCACTACAGAGGGTGGTGCGAACGGGCCAAGACATCACTGGGGCCAAGCTTCCTGCCATCCAGGAACTCTATACCAGGTGGTGTCAGTGGAAGGCGCTAAAAATTGTCAGACTCCAGCCACCCTAGTCATAGACTATTCTCTCTGCTACCGCACGGCAAGCGATACCGGAGTTCCAAGTCTAGGTCCAAGAGGCTTCTAAACAGCTTCTGCCTCCAAGCCATAAGACTCCTGAACATCTAGTCACACCCCCCCCCCCCCCACTGCTACTCTCTGTTGTCATCTATGCATAGTCACTTTAATATCTCTTCCTACATGTACATACTACCTCAACTAACCGGTGCCCCCGTACATTGATTCTGTATCGGTATCCCCCCTGTATATAGTCTTGCTATTGTAATTTTACTGCTGCTCTTTAATTGCTTGCTACTTTTATCTCTTCTTCTTATCCATATTTATTTGGAACTGCATTGTTGGTTAGGTGCTCGTAAGTAAGCATTTCACTGTAAGGTCTACCTACACCCGTTCTATTCGGCGCATGTGACTAATAACATTTGATTTGAACTCAAGTTGAAGGCCACCGGGGAACTGCAGGCTGAATTAGCAACTCAATTATCCTCATAACTTCTTCTTTGTGCCATTTTTTTTAAACAATTGGTTCAAGGACATACATCTGGTGTAATTAGAAGAAGTTACTGGTACCACGATTGTCTTTGAATTTTGTATTTATTTACTCAAATTGACCATGAAGATTGCCATTTTTCCATTCACTATAATAGAGGGGGGGGTCATGTTTTCTGCTAACAGTCGTTTCCCCCTGCATGCAGCTGAAAGAGAGGATGAAGGGAACTGGGGGAAGATTGTATGAGATATGGATGAGTGACTTTGGCCATGACTTTCAAGTGGTTTTCTTGGGTAGTGAGTAGTGACTCAGTGTTTAGGCATATGGTGACGTCTTTATACATTTATATGTGTGCCTATGGGAAAATCGCCAATATCTGACTCACCGTAGACAACCTTTGAGTGCCATTGAATAATTCCATTTTTTTTGTGTGTGTTCTTATGTAGTTATTAACCTAGGTGTTGGTGCGCTGCCTGGCAAGTGTTGAGACTAGAATGTCTAGTATAGGCTAGTGCTCTCTGACACTTTGTTTGTTGTTGTCATATTTGAATTGCAAACCCTATCCTAGGCTAATGGATGAGTCAGACAATTTTGATAGTGAGTATTTTACTCATCCATTTACTTTATCAGTTAAATGTAACCATGCCCCTTCCATCACTCTCTCTTTCCACCACCATTTTTTGTGAATACTCGTCTTCCTGGAATCAATCAGTGGGTATAATGAATCCCTCTCTCTCTCTCTCTCTCTCTCTCTCTCTCTCTCTCTGCTTTCACACCCTCTCTCTCAATCCATGACTCACTCCATGACTCTCCTTCTAACCTCAAAGGAAATTGCATTCGTTTTCATGTTCAATTTGCACACTCTTTTCTCTCACTCTCAAACTGTAACACCGCATTTCCACTGAGGATTTACCCCGGTGTTTTACCCAAAAGGCTCAGACTTTTCTGTTTCCATCTATGCAGGCCGGCACCCATGTCTCACTTGGCCATGGCTCCGGCGGACCTACTCGAATGTGGAGACTATTCTCATTGGCCAACATTTAAGGAGTGGCAGCCCGACGAGATTGCAATTGACATAATATGTACATAAACTTTTCAAATTATATTACATCCTTGCCTTACCTTTCATTGTGACTGACAAGTGACATTCTTGCTCTGCAAATTGCAAGACCGTAACACAGCTAGCCAGCTAACTGTGCTAGCTAGTAACGTTAGCATATCAAAGATGAATATAAAATCTATAACCCCTCCAATATAAATAGAAACGTACATTTTTTACTTATTCAAGTTATTTTTTTAAACATAGTAGGCTTCATTCGAACATTACCTTCGAATTCAGGTGATAAGGAGCCAAGGCAAGGCACAGCCCATGTTACTTTTCAGCTGGCATTTACATAACAATGGCTAACTTGAACACCTTCTCACAAACCAAAAGTCTTGAATGACGTGCAGGTTGTTGGTTCTGCTCACCACAAGTCTTTAGTGTCACACTCCTGACGGAAACACAATAACACTAGACCTACTTTAACATAAAACACTGGCGGCCCACTGGTCTGGGGGTGAGTCTCAATGGGAAAAGCACCATTAGTGACTTCATTTGCGTGGATTTTTATTTTATCTCCTTCTTTCCAGTCTTTCTTACTTCTCCTTTCTTCCTCTCACCTTCCTTTCAGCTCCCACTCTTCCGTGTTGAGATTTAGTGCCTTGGCTTGTGTTCCTCCCAGAGCGTCCCTGGCCCACAGCCAGCCATGCAGGGGCTCTCGTAGTTAATTAATGCTGTTTCTTCCCCTTGTCTCTTCAATCTGTTTAATGTAATTTCACACACAGTTTCTGCGGGAATCCGTATGATGTGCGTGCATAAGGTTGTGTGTGTGTAGGTTTTTTTTGGGGGGGGGGAGGAGAGAGTCAGGCAACTAATCCTTTAAGAGTGTGTACCCTATTTGCATAGCTTCTTATCCGTCTGAGGTTTGGTCATTTTAGGATATTTGTCTCTCGGTCTCAGTGTGTAGCCTACTTTTCAGTCCACTTCGGCTACACGACAGTGGGAGACAGAATAAATAAGAAAGGAACTCTGCTGTAAGAGACTTGAATTAGGCCTATAGCGTTGAAAAAAAGAGCCTTTAATACATTTTCCGATGTTGGGCGGGGTGGTGGTGGCTGTCCGTAGTGAATGGACTAAAGTAGGTAAAGAGCGAAGAGGCTTGCTCTCTTAGTGCAGAGTGCCTTTCTCTGTAATTGAGAATCAATAGGTAGGCCTAGGTGGTGGCAATTGTTGGTTGTTTTTCTTTTCTTTTTTTTGCGAGCGTTGCAGAAAGAATGAACTATCATTGAGTCAAAACTTGTGTTCCGAATGGCACCCTATTCCCTATGTTGCGTTTTTATAGTTCCTTTTAATTCATTATAAAGGGAATGGGGTGCCATTTGGGATGTTACCTAAGTGAACTAGCAGCCCACCCTGCCCAGGTTTTGAAAGCTCCCAAATGGCACTCTAGAAGCTAGTCAAGTGGGTTGTTTTATACTAACGAGGGTGATGTCGCAGCAAGACAGGAGCTAGGCCCACCATTTTCTGTCCTCTCCTGTCTCCGTCATCTTCTGTTCCCTATTTGCTAACTTTATTTTGGGCAGCGGGGTGTGCGTAGGAGCACTAGGGTCTTTAGGCTCTGGTCAAAAGTAGTGCACTATTGGGAATAGGGTACCATTTGGGGCTCATTGATGCTCTTTTAAAGATGTCCTTGTTATTTGAAATCGGCTATGGGTATACAATCCAATCCACGGTAGCTTTGAACATAACAGTTGGTGCTGAGCAATTAGTGCTTTTTGTGGTTGGTTTAATTTTTTACATTAAATGCTCTATGAATTATGTGGGTTTAATTATGTAACAGCAGAATAAAACAATGGATAAAAGTCCCATGAAGGCAGTGACTACCCATTACTGCTTATCACTTATTAACCATGATTTATTCACATTACTTTAATAAAATGTGTTTTATTTGAGGACATTATTATTTAATTCCAAGTCCTCATCTCTCTGCTATGCTGTCTGACAAAATCAGCATTTTTGTAGTTCTTCCAAGTAAATAAGGCATACTTTTATGACTGCTGAATACCAACTATCAATCACTTTGATCATGTATTTTCAGGTAGGGATACCTCGCGAAGAAACAGCTGTCCATCCCTCTCGATCGTGCGTTACTTATTCTTTTTGTGTCGTGTCTGCTCCACACAGAACGGACAAGTAGACAGACGCACGATGGATTATAAACTATTTAGAATATTAGCCTGTTGGAAACTCGCTACTACATCGCACAGTTCGGGCGTGATTGGATTTATCTCTACAGAAACTGCGCATCCAGCTCACAGGGAAAAAAACAACTACATGGAATTCAAATAATTGAACTGACGTTGGTCAAACACATCAAAAATGAAAATTAAGACATTTTGGTTAATCGCTCAGCACTAATGGCAAAAGCATTTAATGTTCCTCGCTTGGTTAGGCTATGCTCGCTGCTGTCATAAAATCCTGTTATTTGCAGTGATGCTAATTCATAAAGATGGCACTCTGCAGCGTTCTGACCTTCTCACCCCAACCCGCTCTCCCTCTCTCTCATCTCCTTTCTCTCCCCTACTGCCCTCTCTCTCCTCCCTATCTCTCTCTGTCTTCCTCCTTTCTCCCTGCCTTACCCCTCTTCTCTTACGACTCCCATCTCACTGGTCTCGCCGCTTCTACCCCCACCCACCCTCTCTCTTCCTTCCCCTCTCTCCCTGCCTCCCCTACCCCCTCTCCCCTCCTACAGCTCCTGGGCCTGTGTGTGCTGTGCGTGGGGGTGTACGCAGAGGTGGAGCGCCAGAATAACCGTACCCTGGAGGGGGTGTTCCTGGCCCCCGCTGTGGTGCTCATCCTGCTGGGCCTGGTGATGTTCACCGTCTCCCTGGTGGGCATGGTGGGCTCCCTCAGGGACAACAAGACCCTGCTACACATGGTGAGAGCGGGTAGGGATGGAGCGGTGGGGAGGAGAGGGAGAAAGGGAGGGAGGAGAAAGGAGATCCTGCTACACATGGTTAGAGAGGGGAGCGGGAGGAGGAAAGGAGAGGCAGATGAGAGCGGGAGGAAAGGAGGGAGGGGAAAGGTATGTAGGCGGAAGTACATGGTGAGATTAAAGGGATTGGGATGGAGGGGTAGATGAGAGAGGGAGGTCATGGAGAAGAGTAGGTAACTCCCCCTCCCCTTCAAAGGGCTTTATTGACATGGGAAACATATGTTTACATTGCCAAAGAAAATGGAATAGACAATAACCTAAAGGGAAATAAACAAGGGGAATTAACATCTCTTTTTCTCTCCTCTCCACCAGTTCTTGTGTGTTCTGTGTGTCCTACTGTTCCTGCAAGTTGTGGCTCTCATCGTTGCACTCATCTTTGAGAAGAAGGCCAGTTCTCTAATTTCTGGCACCTACACACATGCATGCACGCACATGTCATCTGTATCATGTTCACATGGTACAGCGGTGTCCCCTCTGGCATAGCCTCCAGCCACGAAAATATCACATCACAGCAGCATTCAATGTGATGGATGATGACTTCCATCGCTCATCATCCCCACCCCTCTCTCTTTACTCTTCCTCCTCTCTCGTTCTCCCTGTAGACATCAGCCTTGTTCCAAAGCAGCATACGAGAGGGAATTAAACACTATTACGGTGATCTGGACTTCAAAAACATCTTGGACTTTGTGCAACAGAAGGTAAGGGAGGACTCGCTTTACATTAACGGAAGCAACAGACAGGATATAGTGATGTAGGTCTGGGTGTGTGTGTGTGTGTGTGTTGAATGTAGGATACACTGAGATGGATAGAGTATGATTGATTGAAAAAACAACAGACTGAACCCATTATATATCATTATTAAATCCTCCCCCACTACACACACACTAGCCTTTTGAGAGGTTGGCTAATTTTGGAATTTTATCTCTGCCATTCATCCTGGTTAATTAATTAACCAGACCACACATATATATTTATTTATTTAACCTTTATTTAACTAGGCAACTAGACATTTAACTAGGCAACTAATAAGCCTCACTGCTGTAGGCATTCAATCCTTTCATTGGCCAACCATTGTTCCCACCTCTCAAAGCTTTAATTTCCACCTGTGTAACACTATTCTCTACACAGTCTGCTACTTTCGACAGAGCCATATGATTCCTGGTCAAAAGTAGTGCTCTATATAGGGAATAGGGTGTCATTTGGGAAACAGATGTTGTCATTTGCACACCTACTAGAGTGCCTCGATCTCAATCAGCAGTGGAGTACAAAGCTTTTGAGCCCCACAAAGAGAACCAAAACAATAACAAGCTGCTGCTGCCACTATAATACCAAAAGATACCAAAAGCGTTGACCTGCTGTCGTTTCTCTACTTTTCTCTCTACGCTGATATCAACATGCTAGGTTATCCATCTGATTTCCTACAGCCTGCACGAGTTTAAAGTGTAGTCTTTATTTGAGTGTCAAAAGTCCCGGTTTACCTGGGGCCCTCGCTCCCTATCTGGCAATCTCGATATCGATTTGCTGGGGGAAATGGGTTGTGAGATTAAAGTCAATGAATGAAGCCAGCCCTGCTCTGGGTTGAAAGGATAAAGATTGGGTGCTTTCCAAATGGCTATTATCTGCAGTTGAAGTCCGATGTTTACATACACTTAGGTTGGAGTCATTAAAACTAGTTTTTAAACCACTCCACAAATTTCTTGTTAACAAACTATATGGTTTTGGCAAGTCAGTTAGGACATCTACTTTGTGCATGACACAAGTCATTTTTCCAACAATTATTTCACTTATAATTCACTCTATAACAATTCCAGTGGGTCAGAAGTTTACATACACTAAGTTGACTGTGCCTTTAAACAGCTTGGAAAATTCCAGAAAATTGTGTCATGGCTTCTGATAGGCTAATTTACATAATTTGAGTCAATTGTGTTCCCGTGGATGTATTTCAAGACATACCTTCAAACTCTGTGCCTCTTTGATTTTCACATGATGTCAAGAAAAATAAATTGGCAGAGACCTCAGAAAAAATATTGTAGCCCTCCACAAGTCTGGTTCATCCTTGGGAGCAATTTCCAAATGCCTGAAGGTACCACGTTCTTCTGTACAAACAATAGTACGCAAGTATAAACACCATGGGACCACGCAGCCGTTATACCGCTCAGGAAGGAGATGCATTCTGTCTCCTAGAGATGAACGTACTTTGGTGCGAAAAGTACAAATCAATCCCAGAACAACAGCAAAGGACCTTGTGAAGATGCTGGAGGAAACCGGTACAAAAGTATCTATATCCACAGTAAAACAAGTCCTATATCGACATAACCTGAAATGCCACTCAGCAAGGAAGAAGCCACTGCTCCAAAACCGCCATAAAAAAGCCAGACTACGGTTTGCAACTGCACATGCGGACAAAGATCGTACTTTTTGGAAATGTCCTCTGGTCTGATAAGAAAGGGGAGGCTTGCAAGCCGAAGAACACCATCCCAACCGTGAAGCATGGGGGTGGCAGCATCATGTTGTGGGGTGCTTTGCTGCCGGAGGGACTGGTGCACTTCACAAAATAGATGGCATCATGAGGTGGGAAAATTATATGGAAATATTGAAGCAACTTCTCAAGACATCAGCCAGGAAGTTAAAGCTTGGTCGCAAATGGGTCTTCCAAATGGACAATGACCCCAAGCATACTTCCAAAGTTGTGGCAAAATGGCTTAAGGACAACAAAGTCAAGGTATTGGAGTGGCCGTCACAAAGCCCTGACCTCAATCCTATAGAAAATGTATGGGCAGAACTGAAAAAGCGTGTGCGAGCAAGGAGGCCGACAAACCTGACTCGGCTACTCCAGCTCTGCCAGGAGGAATGGGCCAAAATTCACCCAACTTATTGTGGGAAGCTTGTGGAAGGCTACCTGAAACATTTGACCCAAATTAAACAATTTAAAGACAATGCTATTAAATACCAATTGAGTGTATGTAAACTTCTGACCCACTGGGAATGTGATGAAAGAAATAAAAGCTTAAATAAATAATTTTCTCTTCTAGTATTCTGAAATTTCACATTCATAAAATAAAGTGGTGATCCTAACTGACAGGGAATATTTACTAGGATTAAATGTCAAGGAATTGTGAAAAATGTAGTTTTAAATGTATTTGACCTAGGTGTATGTAAACTTCCGACTTCAACTGTATGTGTGTGTGTGTGCACGTGTGTTATGTGAGTTAACTTACGACTTCAACTGTCTATAATCTATAAAATACCCTGTTAGGCTCTGGTCTAAAGTAGTGCACCATAGAGGGAATAGGGTGCCATTTGGTACTGAGGCAGAGTAGAGAATGTCCTCAGGGCTCCAGTCCAAGGTGACAGGGAGGTTCTGACCTGAGCAGGGAAGCAGTCACTCACTGGGGTTGTTCCCCCCCCCCCCCCCCTGACTTCATTAAGATACCTGCTGCCTGTGTTTGGTGCTGTTTCTCTCCCTCTCTCTCCCCTCGTTCTCTCTCTGTATCTCTCTTTTTCTCTGTTTCTTTTCCTCTCCAGTTCTCTTGTTGTGGTGGGGACGAGTACAAGGACTGGGGTGTCAATCAATACCATTTCTGCAATGGCACCGGGCCGCTGGCCTGTGGCGTTCCTTATACATGTTGTGTCCGCCACAAGGTGAATGCTGTCGTCGTCCACACACAAACAGTCATTTTTTTAAACATCCGCTGGCACCATTCTCCAGCTCCTCTGCCTGTCACCTGTTATCTAGACAGTTGTGTGTGTGTGTGTGTGTGTGTGTGTGTGTGTGTGTGTGTGTGTGTGTGTGTGTGTGTGTGTGTGTGTGTGTGTGTGTGTGTGTGTGTGTGTGTGTGTGTGTGTGTGTGTGTGTGTGTGTGTGTGTGTGTGTGTGTGTGTGTGTGTGTCAGGTAGGAACTGATAACACACTGAGAGGAGCCTGGTCAATACATTTGATTATTATTATTTCTTATTTTTATTTTATTTAACCAGGCAAGTCAGTTAAGAACAAATGGTTATTTACAATGACGGCCTACACTGGCCAAACCCGGACGACGCTGGGCCAATTGTGCGCCGCCCTATGGGACTCCCAATCACGGCCGGTTGTGATATAGCCTGGATTCAAACCAGTGTGTCTGTAGTGACGCTTCAAGCACTGAGATGCAGTGCCTTAGACCGCTGCGCCACTCGGTAGCCCACATAAACCTTAGCCAATATTATACCTGCCCTCCCTATCAGCCGCTCACATGTCTCTCTGGATCTCATTTAGTGCTCCTCCAGACCCACACACAGACCCACTGAGCACACTGAGCACACTGAGCCTTGCAGAGGTAGTGAGAAGCATCAGTGGCCTGTAGCAATAAGGGGTCCTCATTTATTTTAAACAAAGATCAGTTCTTGGAAACTGAAGAAGTCTCTAAACCCCAAAGCAATACTCTACTCTCTTCCCATTTAATCAGATACTAAGACAATGTTATTTGTAAAGCTGATCTTCACACACAGATGAAATGGGGGGGTGAATGTCATTCTACCACATGGAATCACAAACCCATCAGGGAGACCTTTCCTTGTGCTTCGATGAGTAAGCTAACCAGCGCTACTGTTCATCTTTGGTGTTTTACGTGCACAGGTCAGATATTGTGAGAGCAAAATTGAGAGACAAAGCCATATAGCCCTCTAGTCATGAGTTGAGTGAGTGACTGGAGGGATCCATGTTCTGCTCTCAGTACAGCCCCTCTCCACCTGCCTCTCATTCCCGGCCTCATGCTGCATTACTAGGCAATTAACGCTGGTTGAATTGGTTACAGTGAAATGTGTGGAGTCACTCAGGCACAGGAAGAGACCCCGAGACCTTGGCGTCAGTTGAGGGAGTGGGAGATAATTAAATCCATTTACTGAACTCATGATTCATTTTCTCTCTCCCTGTCTAACTCACCCTCTCGCTATCTCTCTCTTGTTCCTTTATCACTTCATCTTTTTCTCTCTCTCTCTCGCGCTCTCTCGCTCTCTCGCTCTCGCTCTCTTTCTCTCTCGTCTGTTTGTCTTTCTTCTCTCTTCTTCTTTGCCTCTTCCTCTGGTCTGTACCCACACAGGGTAACTCCAAAGCACCACAGTTATAAACTGAATAAGGAATGTCCCGCTCTCTGCTATGTGCTCCACAACATGTGTCTGTCGGTGTCCGACGTGCATAAATGTACTTTTTAACAACAAGCATACTTACTTGACTTCAAAAAACAAAACAAATAATTGTTAGTTATTTGCACATGACTCATCTTCATAATCATACTCTCTCCCTGTCTCATTTTCCCAGGTGGGAGAGGTTGTCAACACTCTTTGTGGTTACAAGACTCTCAGCCAGCAGGTAAGGGGTTATATCCCAGTTCTAATAGGCTGTGAAATCTTTAACCCCCCCCCCCCCTCCATTTCCCCTCAGTGTGCTGCTTGTTTGTTGGCCTTCTTTAGCCTGTGGAGCTTGTCATTCTGCACAGAGACCGAAGCTATATTTCAAATGGCACCATATTCCCTATAAAGTGCACTACTTTTGACCAGGGTTTTCATAGGTAGTGCACTATATCGGGTGCCATTTGGGACGCATCCGAAGATGGCAACAGGGAAAAGAGCAGCAACAGGAGAATTGTATTTTTATGGCCCCAAAATGGTTCTTCTCTCTAGCTGCAGTATGCGGCAAATAAGGTAATTGGGTATCACTGTATTGTGCCTGCTGGTAGTGGCTGGTGGTGTTGTGATATTGATTCAGCTGTTTCTGTTTTCTGTCCTTGAGCCATATTGTCTTTGGTACCGTATATTGGAAAATCACAGTAGTTTTTTGGGAGTAGTTGAACAGTTATTTTTTTTAAAGGCACACTATTAGATTGTCGTAGTAGAATATATGTTTCTGCTGTTTTTCTATCGTTCATGTTAGCATTGTAGTGACTCATCGTTGTGAAATGACTGTCTTGTTTTTGCCTTAACGCCATGCATACAAACTGAATTACACTCAGTCAAATGCATTTCATTTAGTCTCTCTCTCTTCCTCTGTCTTCTCCTCCCTCTCTCCTTCATTCTGCCTGTTTGCTTGCTTTCTCTGTCAGCGTGAGGTCCTAGATGAGGTGATTCATGTGCGAGGCTGTATCCATGCTGTCAACCTGTGGATGGGCGACAATGTGGGAGCAACTATTGGGCTCTGCTGTGCCTTAGGTCTGCCACAGGTCAGTCACAGACTCACACACGCGCTTGCACCAGGTGAGAGCGTGCGTGTGTATTTATTCACTCAGTCTTTCCATGCCCGGGAGGTTTCTCCTAGCACATTTACATTTTGATTGCCTCCTAACCAGTTTTTGTCGGTCTGCTCACCACTTCATTATATTGTGTCTGCCTCACACACAGAACTAAACCATTGCTGTGTTCCAAATGGCATACTATCCCCAATATAGTGCACTACTTTTGAGCAGGGCCCTATAGGGGGGAGTCAGGTAGCCTAGTGGTTAGAGCGTTGGACTAGTAACCGAGAGGTTGCAAGATCGAATCCCCGAGCTGACAAGGTAAAAAATCTGTCGTTCTGCCCCTGAACAAGGCAGATATTACTTAATTGAAAAGTTGGATATGTGTATGCCTCTGCAACTTTTATGGTGTCAGGTACATGCAAGCACATTAAACACGAACATGACAGTGCATTATATTTAAATACATAGTTACATGGTCTAAACTGGTTTCTATGCGGTGGTCCTTGAATATCCAGCTGGAATATTTTCCCCTGGCCGTGGGTACCAGTCTCTATGGGCCCTTGTCAAAACTATATAGGGAATAAGGGTGTCAGAGTTCGATCCCCAGCTGAGTGATATCAAAGACTGTAAAAATGGGACCCAATGCGTCTCTGCTTGGCACTGTTCCTAGGCCATCATTGAAAATAATAAGTTGTTCTTAACTGACTTAAAGTTAAATAAAGGTAAAATACATGTTTAAAAAAAAAATAGGGAATAGGGTGCCATTTGGAACACGAACAAAGCACTCCCCCCAAAGAGCTGTACATTTGGGCTTAGCTAGGCAACCCTCTCCCTCTGTTGGCAACATGGCCTAGCCTAAATGTACTGTAGCTTAGCCAGTTTACACTGCATGATAGTGTCTCTGTAACATTTAACGCTTTCATAACCAACAAGGGGCTGGATGATTTTTATTGTGTTATAAACTCCATTTGAATAAATCTGAGTTTGTTGTTTACTATTATCCATTCACTTAGTTTTTAGTTCTAGTTTAGAGCGTTCGTCTGTCTGCCTCTCACTTCTTCTGTCTCCCCCACCCTATCAGCCTCTTTTTACTTTTATCCTCGCTCTCCTGTGCTGTGTCAATTTTGCAGCCAGACTTCTATGCGAGCCCCCTTGGAGATGTGTAATTACACCACATACGGATTCTGCAGCAGCTGCACTATTATAAAATGTGCCTATTCTTTGGGGATGAGGTGCAATCCAGACAGTCCAGTCCAGTAGCAGACGGACTGAAAAGGAAACTGAGGGTTCTTATCAGGCAAGCTCAGTTGGGAACTAGTTAATTTCAAAGCACTGGGGGAGTGGACAGCTGCACACTCAAGTTGGCTTGCCCAGGCATTAACCACCTTGGGACCAAAGTAAGATATTACTTAATTGAAAAGTTGGATATGTGTATGCCTCTGCAACTTAAATGGTGTCCGGTACATGCAAGCACATTAAACAGGAACATGACAGTGCATTATATTTAAATACATAGTTACATGGTCTAAACTGGTTTCTATGCGGTGGTCCTTGAATATCCAGCTGGAATATTTTCCCCTGGCCGTGGGTACCAGTCTCTATGGGCCCTTGTCAAAACTATATAGGGAATAAGGGTGTCAGAGTTCGATCCCCATCCGAGTGATATCAAAGACTGTAAAAATGGGACCCAATGCGTCTCTGCTTGGCACAGCATTATGGAGACAGATTAGTGGTAAGGCCCTGCAATGGCGTCCTGTCCAGGAGGTGAACTTGTACATCAAGCTGACTCACGCTACAGAACCAGGAGATGGGCTCCTGCAAGGCTACTTACATCTCTGCTGTGTTCCCTGCCTCTCTCTCCAGCCTGCTGAGCTGTGTGTACTAGTCCCAGTGTCAGAGTAAATGTAATGGGTCTCTCTGCTGTGTGTCTCTCCAGCTAATGGGCATCGTGCTGAGCTGTATGTTCTGGAACCTGCTGGTGGAGATGAATGAGTCCATGGACATGGTGGACTTCAAGATCCTCAAGAGAGCTGGCTTTGAGTACAGCGAGCTGGACCTGGCTGGTGCTGGCTGCTGCCTGTGTCTGCCCAGAGACGGAGGCTACCTCCCCCTGCCAGCTTTAGACCCCATCTTGTCTGACCCTGACCTAAAGCCCATCCCCATCCGAGTCCAGCGACCCCTGCCCGTCCAGGTCCATAGGCCCCTGGCCCAATCCCTCCAAGACCTCAAGCTATCTGGGCTTAGACTGGACGAGGTAGACATTGGGCGGAAGCAGAAAAGAAGGGAATATTAATTTTTGAATTATTTTTTTATTTAATTTATTTTTTGGTCTCTGTGTTTGTTGAAGGACAGGTTAGACCTGTTGCACTATTTGGTGGTCAAACCAATCAATGGTCATTAACTGACATGATCACAGGTTATAATGGCCACGTTCCTAGCTGGCTACGTTGCATAGGCATTCCAGATCTCAATGCCTGGATAGGTGTTTAACATATCAGCTAACCACATTATATGATATAGCAATCTGATGCCTGACTGCGCAGTTGATGACGTGGCACACATCCATTGGTTGATGCAATGCATGCAGTTGGCCTGGAACCCAACCAGAGGTTGGGCACTTTGGAAAGGCATTATTGGAGCAATTGTTATCCTGTTTTTTAAATATTTGTTAGTCTTTCAAAGAACAAGATGCTGCAGTGGTTTTTAGACACTAATTTAACAGTTGTTTTTACCTTTTTCTAAATGGAGCTTTCAAATGGATCTGCGGTCTTATTTTGACATTTCCTCCAATTTGTTGCAGGTATTTTATAAATCTTTTATTTTGAACTGTGTCTCATGTGCTAAAGCATACCTCAGGCTGTATTCAAATGGCCCAATAGTCAGAAGACAATTCACATCATGTTTATTTACTATACCGACTTGACATTTTTTGGTTTGAGATGATCATTCTAGTCAGAGCAGAGGAATAGGAGTAGCCAATCTTATCTTGCTTCGAGTGCAATGTCTGTGAAGGATGTGTAGCCTGTTTCTTTTTTGTATGAACTCTTTGCTTCCATTTGTACCGGTTTGTACATTGCCTTCGGGAAGTATTCAGACCCTTTGACCTTTTCCACAATTTTGTTAAACTACAGCCTTGTTCTAAATTAGAATTAGATTTTTTTTTAAATAATCCCTCAGCAATCTACAAACAATACCCCATAATTACAAAGTGAAAACCCGTTTTTAGAAATGATTGCTCATTTATTAAAAATTAAAAACAGAAATACCTTATTTACACTACTGTTCAAAAGTTTGGGGTCACTTAGAAATGTCCTTGTTTTTGAAATATATATATATTTTTTAAAGTCCATTAAAATAACATAAAATTGATCAGAAATACAGTGTAGACATTGTTAATGTTGTAAATGACTATTGTAGCTTGAAATTGCTGATTTAATAAAATGGGATATCTACATAGGCGTACAGAGACCCATTATCAGCAACCCTCACTCCTGTGTTCCAATGGCATGTTGTGTTAGCTAATCCAAGTTTATCATTTTAAAAGGCTAATTGATAATTAGAAAACCCTTTTGCAATTATGTTAGCACAGCTGAAAACTGTTGACCTGATTTAAAGAAGCAATACAACTGGCCTTCTTCAGACTAGTTGAGTATCTGGAGCATCAGCATTTGTCGTTTGAGAAACAGACGCCTCATAAGTCCTCAACTGGCAGCTCTATTAAATAGTACTCGCAAAACACCAGTCTCAACATCAACTGTGAAGAGGCGACTCCCGGATGCTGGCCTTCTAGGCAGAGTTGCAAAGAAAAAGCCATATCTCAGACCGGCCAATAAAAAGAAAAGATTAAGATGGGCAAAATAACACAGACACTGGACAGAGGAACTCTGCCTAAAGGCCAGCATCCCGGAGTTGCCTCTTCACTGTTAACGTTGATAGGTAGTTAATGTACTTGTTCAGCTGTGCACCGGGGCCTTCCACTCCTCTTTTTATCCTGGTTAGAGCCAGTTTGCACTGTTCTGTGAAGAGAGTAGTACACAGTGTTGTATGAGATCTTCAGTTCTTGGCATTTTCTCGCATGGAATAGCCTTCATTTCTCAGAACAAGAATAGACTGATGAGTTTCAGAAGAAAGTTATTTGTTTCTGGACATTTTGAGCCTGTCATCAAACCCATAATTGCTAATGCTCCAGATACTCAACTAGTCTAAAGAAGGACAGTTTTATTGCTTTAATCAGGTAAACAGTTTTCAGCTGTGCTAACATAATTGCAAAAGGGTTTTCGAATTATCAATATTTGCCTTTTTAAAATGATAAACTTGGATTAGCTAACACAACATGCCATTGGAACACAGGAGTGATGGTTGCTGATAATGGGCCTCTGTATGCCTATGAAGATATTCCATTAAACATCAGTTGTTTCCAGCTACAATAGTCATTTACAACATTAACAATGTCTACACTGTATTTTTGATAAATTTGATATTTTAATGGACAAAATGAGCTTTTATTTAAAAAACAAGGACATTTCTAAGTGACCCCAAACTTTTGAACAGTAGTGTACTTACGGTAAGTATTGAAACCCTTTGCTATGAGACTCGAAATTGAGCTCAGGTGCATCCTGTTTCCATTGATCATCCTTGAGATGTTTCTACGACTTGATTGGAGTCCACCTGTGGTAAATTCAATTTATTGGACATGATTTAGAAAGGCACACACAGTCTATATAAGGTCCCACAGTTGGCAGTGCATGTCAGAGCAAAAACCAAGCCATGGGGTTGAAGGAATTGTCCGTAAAGCTCAGACAGGATTGTGTGTAGGCACAGATCTGGGGAAGGGTACCAAAACATTTCTGTAGCATTGAAGGTCCCCAAGAACACAGTGGCCTCCATCATTCTTAAATGAAAGATGCTTGGAACCACCAAGTCTTCCTAAA
This sequence comes from Oncorhynchus clarkii lewisi, assembly GCF_045791955.1. Lineage (NCBI taxonomy): Eukaryota > Metazoa > Chordata > Actinopteri > Salmoniformes > Salmonidae > Oncorhynchus > Oncorhynchus clarkii. Next base: position 37,435,508 of record NC_092152.1, read on the forward strand.
GCTGGCTTCTCAGCCAAACTGAGCAATCAGGGGAGAAGGGCCTTGGTCAGGCAGGTGACCAAGAACCTGATGGTCACTGACAGAGCTCCAGAGTTCCTCTATGGAGATGGGAGAACCTTTCAGAGGGACAACCATCTCTGCAGCACTTCATCAATCACACTTTTATGGTAGAGTTGCCAGACAGAAGCCACTCCTCAGTAAAACAAACATGACAGCCCGCTTGGATTTTGCCAAAAGGCACCTTAAGGACTCTCAGACCATGAGAAACAAGATTCTCTGGTCTGATGAAACCAAGATTGAACACTTTGGCCTGAATGCCAAGTCTGGAGGAAACCTGGCACAATCTCAACGGTGAAGGTTCACCTTCCAACAGGACAACGACCCTAAGCACACTGCCAAGACAACTCAGGAGTGGCTTCGGGACAAGTCTCTGAATGTCCTTGAGTGACCCAGCCAGTGCCCGGACAACCCAATCCGACATCTCTGGAGAGACCTAAAAATAGCTGTGCTGCAATGCTCCCCATCTAACCTGACAGAGCTTGAGGACCTGCGGTAAAAAATGGGAGAAACTCCCAAAATGCAGGTGTGCCAAGCTTGTAGCGTCATACTCAAGAAGACTCGAGGCTGTACTCGCTGCCAAAGGTGCTTCAATAAGTACTGAGTAATGGGTCTGAATACTTATGTAAATGTGTTATTTCAGTTTTGAATTTTCTATAAATGAGCAAAAATGGCTAAAAACCTGTTTTTGCTTTGTCATTATGGGGTATTGTGTATAGATTGAGGGGGGGGGGGGGATGATTTAATCAATTTTAGAATAAGGCTGTAACGTAACAAATTGCGGAAAAAGTCAAGGGGTCTGAATACTTTTCGACGGCACTATATGTTTGTATGTATGAACTGCCTATTCAGGAACAAAGTGATAAGTGTGTGTGTGTTGTATTTTAATTAAGTTAAAAAAGGAAACTGTTTACAGATCTTTTAGGGTCTCATCAGGGGGTTTTCAGTCTCTTCCATTTTTTGATATACTTAGCTTTTTTGAAACAAAACCAATGTTATAAGGGATACAACAAATCCAGTCCAAATTATATCAATCCATGTAAAGCTAGGATCTTTTTCATATCTAATCTGATTTATTGCACTGTTTGAGCTTCATCTTAGCTCTGGCATTGTATAAACACTACTGTCATTGTCAATAAAGCTGTTTTGAATTTGATTTTTTTGCTCTGTCATCTATATTCTGCCTGTAAATGTTTTTTTTTTACAGGCATCTCCCATGTAAAGTGTGGCTGCTATGGGCTCTGATCAAAAGTAGTGTACTACTATATAGAGAATAGGGTGCCATTTCAGACACGGCCTGTCTTATAACGATGTTGTAATGGTCACACAGTTTGTGGTGGATTTCCTGGGTGTGCTTGCCAAATGGCACCCTATTCCCTATATCGTGCAATACCTTTGACCAGGGCCCATACGGTTGCTCTTCAAAAGTGGTAGAAATTTGGGGTTGAAAAAATATGCAAATGTGTATCCTATTTTTACAAAACTTTCAGTACACGTCTTCAAATGTGTCAAGTAGACATATATATAATGTGAGTACCAGTCAAAAGTTTGGAATGGCATCAAACACCTGGAAACAATTTGTTTGATGTATTTGATACCATTCTAGTCATTACCACAAGCCCGTTATCCCCAATTAAGGTGCCACCAATCTCCTGTGGTTCATATACAGTACCAGTCAAAAGTTTGGACACCTACTGATTCAAGGGTTTTTCTTTATTTTCTACATTGTAGAATGATAGTGAAGACATCAAAATTATGAAATAACACATATGGAATCATGTAGTAACCAAAAGAGTGTTAAACAAATCAAAATATATTTTATATTTGAGATTCTTCAAAGTAGCCACGCTTTGCCTTGACAGCTTTGCACACTCTTGGCATTCTCTCAACCAGCTTCATGAGATAGTCACCTGGAATGCATTTCCATTAACAGGTATGCCTTGTTAAAAGTACTATTTGGGAATTTATTTCCTTAATGCATTTGACCCAATCAGTTGTTGTGACATGGTAGGGGTGGTATGCAGAAGATAGCCCTATTTATTTGGTAAAATACCATGTCCATATGTCAAGAACAGCTCAAATAAGCAAAGAGAAATGACAGTCCATTACTTTTAAGACATTTTATTTTAATTAACCTTTATTTAACCAGGAAGGGCTTATTCAGATTTGATATCTCTTTTTCAAGAGCATCCTGGCCAAGATAGGCAGCACCAAGTCATTACACAATTACAGACAGACAACATGAAAAACTAGTAATCTAGTAAAAACCATAGAAATCTCAGGAGTGTAACAAAATCATGAAACAGCAAATCAAAAACATTGACAGGTCAAGGAATTAGCCTCAAAATCCTTCATCAATTACTTAAAAATACCAATCGGGACAAGTTATTCCAGTTTGAAAGTATTTTGTAAGGTGCTCCAACCCGATTGCGCAGAGTACATTTAAAGCCCTTTTACCAAATTTTTGTTCTGACATTTGGAACAGTTAGCAGGATGAAGTCCTGCAAACGAAGAGAGTATCCACCACATTTCTTAAGTATAAAAATGCCCAAATAGTAGGTAGTAAACCGAAAGTGGCTTTGTAAATAAAAGTATACCAGTGACTGAGCCTATGACTGATTAGAGAAAGCCAGCCAACCCTGCTATATAAAGTGCAGTGGTGCGTAAGGGTTTTGCAGTTTAAAATTAAACTCAATGCTCCATGGTAAAGGGTGTCAATTGACCTCAAACACTGAGTGGAAGCATTCATATATAAAACATCACCAAAGTCTAGTATAGGCATAAATGTAGCTGATACCAGCCATCTTCTGGCTTCAAAAGAAAAACGGGTCTTATTCCTAAAATAAAATCCCAACTTCAGCTTCAATTGTTTTGTAAGTTGTTGAATATGCAATTTAAAATAGAGGCTGTCATCCATTAAAATTCAAAGATACTTATATGAGGTTACAGCCTTAATCTCATTGCCCTGACAGGTAGTAATAGGTGAAAGTTTCAGAGGTGTATTTCTTGCTTTAGAAAACACCATTAGTTTAGTTTTGTCAGCATTGAGGATAAGCTTCAATTGACACAAGGTATGTTGAACAGTATAAAAAGCGGTTTGCAAGTTCTGGAAAGCTTTTGTGAGAGACGAGGCACAACAGTAAATAACAGTATAATTTAGTACATTTTTGTCTAAATTATTTATATAAATAGTGAATAAGAGGGGACCAAGTCAGGAGCCCTGGGGCATACCATTACAGACAGTCAATTTAACAGACTTGAGCCCATCAAATTGAGTGCACTGAGTTTTATTAGACAGATAGTTAGCAAACCATGCAACTACATGCTCCAAAAGACCTACGCTCGACAATCTCTGCCACATTATAGTACGATCAACTGTATCAAAAGCTTTAGAGAGCTCAATAAAAAGTGAGACACTGTGCTGTTTTTTGTCAAGGGCTTCAGTGATATAATTTAAAACCTTAATGGCTGCTGTAGTTGTGCTATGCTTCTTCCTGAAGCCTGATTAGTACATTGATAAAATAGAGTTAGTATATAAAAACTATTAGCTGTTCATTATCAAGGGTTTCAAGTATTTTCGCCAGGGGTGACAGCTTTGAGATTGGCCTATAATTATTTAAAAGAGTTGGATCTCCCCGTTTTAAAAGTGGTAGGACAAATGCTGATTTCCATATCCTTGGAATTCCTTTACATCCCAGGGTTAGATAGAACAGATATGTAAGTGGTTCAGCTATGAAATCAGCTGCCAGTTTTGAAAAAAGCGGGGATCAAGCGGGGAATTTCAGGGCTTTATGTGCCTCCTGCACAGAGAATGGCAAAAAGCTCAAAGTTTGACCAGCTCTCACTGGTTTATCCACACAGGGTTGTTCTGAGACAGAGGGTACTGAATCAAATAGCCTACCAGATGATCCAAAGTGCCCATTGAAACAATTCAGCATTTCAGTTTTGTCATATACAGCAACAGAGTCCTTCAATACACAATAACGGTAATGAATTAACATTAATTTTATCAGACATAAGAGTTAATAGGTTATCAGTGGTAAAAGATAACATATTCAGACTTGGCCTTCCTGAGAAGAGAAGAACACTTGTTTCGTAGCTGCCTAAAAAGAAGCCAATCAGCATCAGAACATGTCCTTGCGATACACATTGTAACCATTTATACAAATATCCTTATCAAGATCAGACTTGCTGAGCCAGGTTTCAGAAAACACAATTACATCAGCATCAGTTGATTTAACCCAAATCCTAACCCAATCAATATTTGACAACAGACTGCGTACATTTAAATGAAACATACCAAAACCAGATCATGATGATCAGTCAATCTGGAAAATTTCAAGAACTTTGAAAGACTCTTCAAGTGCAGTTGCAAAAACCATCAAGTGCTATGATGAAACTGGTTTCGTGAGGACCGCCACAAGAAAGGAAGATATGCAGCCCAAATAAATGCTTCCCAGAGTTCAAGTAACAGACACATCTAAACATCAACTGTTCAGAGGAGACTGCGTGAATCAGGTCTTCCTGTTAAAATTGTTGCAAAAACCAATAAGAAGAAGAGACTTGCTTGGGCCAAGATACACGAGCAATGGACATTAGACGGGTGGAAATCTGTCCTTTGGTCTGATGAGTCCAAATTTTAGATTTTTAGTTCCAACCGCCGTGTCTTTGTGAGACGCAGAGTAGGTGAACGGATGATCTCCGCATGTATTGTTCCCAACGTAAAGCATAGAGGACTTGTGATGGTGTGGGGGTGCTTTGCTGGTGACACTATCAGTGATTTATTTAGAATTCAAGGCACACTTAACCAGCATGGCTACCACAGCATTCTGCAGAGATATCCCATCCCACTTTGTTTGTATTGCAGGGAAACACAGTAGTGATCATTTTGATTAACCTTCTATTACAGATACATTTTTGAAAATCTTGTCAAAACCTTTAAATTTAACTTAGAGAAATATCATCTCTATTGATCACTGTAAAATGTTCAAGGTTGATTGAATGAATCTGAAACTTTTTGGTTGATTGAATTACTTATGCATCTAATTATTATGTTGTTAGATGTTTTAAATGATCACTTTACCTGTCTTTTGGTAAAATACCAGATGTTTCAGTGTCAATCATAAAGAATTTATGTAACTCATATTAGTATAGACATTGCCATTGAGGACTGGGCTTTCACCATTTTAAAGTAGTCAACTGGGTGGGGATTCCAATTTTATCTTTATTTAACTAGGCAAGTCAGTTAAGAACAAATTATTATTTACAACTACGGCTTACCCCTGCCAAACCCTCCCCTAACCTGGACGACACTGGCCCTATGGGACTCCTGATAACTGCCGGTTGTGATACGGCCCAGGATTGAACCCGGGTCTGTAGTGATGACTCTAGCACTACAATGCATTGCCTTAGACCACTGCGCCACTCGGGATCCCAATGGGTTGGGAGTGATCAGCCAATGATCCGATTGGGTTGCCTATGGTTTGAAAACAAAAGACTAAGGTACATTTCCAGGAGCCAAGACCAAGATTTATACTAGGACTAGAGTCCCAAGATGAAGACCCAGTGAGTTGTGACCAAATTTAAAGACCACATTTATGTAGTTTTGACTGGTCTCAAGACCACTAGATCAAGAGGCCATGGGCCCTTGCTTCAATAGTATGAAACTCAAGTAGAGAAGTGGAGTACAGTAGTACAGTACAGTGGGACTGCAGTTTGCACCACTTCTGTAGAATCACCTATATAGGGAATAGGGTGGCATTTTAGACACACCCTGGGTCTGCACAGCAGAGATTTGTTTGTGGTTGGCACGCAGGGCACATTGCAGCAGATGCATTGGCACAGGCCAGAGATTAATGCTGCGTCTGTCTTACTTCCAGGGTTGGGTTTGATAGCACCACCACAAATAGCCTATGCTGCTGTGTGCTTTGAGTTAATATAAGGCCAATGCACTTTGCATTCACTAAAAAGGAAAATGTAATTTCACTGATACCTTTCTGAAAAGGTGAACTACTAATGGACTATCCTATAGTCGATTTGTTGGTGTTAATTGTCTGTCTTAGGCTGTCCGTCATAGGTTTCGAAATGGCACCATATTCAAGGGGTTCAGGATCCACCTCATAACTCAAGTGAGAGAAATATTTTACAAGGAGTTTAAAAGGACTTCGGCACTGGGAAAGAACATTTTAAAGGCCCACCTCTTGGCATCGGAGAGAACATTTCGCAGTTTTCAAACTAATTTCCTGCAATTTTACACGCCTCTGTTTTGGTAAAAGCTGAGGGATAGGCCTGGAGAAATGTAACCACTCATAGACAGAGCTATGGATGCAAGGACTGACCATCCTTGATATCAAAATTATAGTTTTACTAATGTTTTGAGGCTATACAGTGTTTGTTTACATTTACATTGTTTAAAATGTTTTGAGTAAAATAAACTTATATTTTGAATTAAGCACATTAGGTATTTATAAGTTACAGTGCATTCGGGAAAGTATTCAGATTCCATGACTTTTTCCTAATTTTGTTACATTACAGCCTTATTTTAAAATGGACTAAATAAATAAAAAATCCTCATCAATCTAAACAGAATACCCCATAATTACAAAGTGAAAACAGATTGTTTGAATTTTTTTCAAATGTACTAAACATAAACAACTGAAATACCTTATTTACATAAGTATTCAGACCCTTTGAACACAGTTGCCTCCATCATTCTAAAATGAAATAAGTTTGGAACCACCAAGACTCTTCCTAGAGCTGGCCACCCGACCAAACTGAGCAATCAGGGGAGAAGGGCCTTGGTCAGGGAGGTGACCAAGAACCCGATGGTCACTCTGACAGAGCTCCAGAGTTCCTCTGTGGAGATGGGAGAACCTTCCAAAAGGACAACCATCTCTGCAACACTCAACCATTCACACCTTTATGGTAGAGTGGCCAGACGGAAGACACTCCTCAGTAAAAGGCACGACAAACCGCTTGGAGTTTGCCAAAAGGCACCTAAAGACTCTCAGACCATGAAAAACAAGTTTCTCTGGTCTGATGAAACCAAGAGTAAACTGTTTGGCCTGAATGCCAAGTGCCACAACTGGAGGAAACCTGGCAGCATCTCTACAGTGAAGCATGGTGGGGGCAGCATCATGCTTTGGGGATGTTTTTCAGCGGCAGGGACTGGGAACCAGTCAGGACCGAGGCAAAGATGAACAGAGCAAAGTACAGAGAGATCCTTGGTGAAAACCTGCTCCAGAGCGCTCAGGGCCCTCATACCACCCTCTTGGAGTCTGTTTCTGACCGTTTGAGCAGACACATGCACATTTGTGGCCTGCTGGAGGTCATTTTGCAGGGCTCCTTGCACAAAGGCGGAGGTAGCGGTCCTGCTGCTGGGTTGTTGCCCTCCTACGGACTCCTCCACGTCTCCTGATGTACTGGCCTGTCTCCTGGTAGCGCCTCCATGCTCTGGACACTACGCTGACAGACACAGCAAACCTTCTTGCCACAGCTCGCATTGATGTTCCATCCTGGATGAGTTGCACTACCTGAGCCACTTGTGTGGGTTGTAGACTCCGTCTCATGCTACCACTAGAGTGAAAGCACCGCCAGCATTCAAAAGTGACCAAAACATCGGCCAGGAAGCATAGGAACTGAAAAGTGATCTGTGGTCCCCACCTGCAGAACCACTCCTTTATTGGGGGTGTCTTGCTAATTGCCTATAATTTCCACCTGTTGTCTATTCCATTTGCACAACAGTATGTGAAATGTATTGTCAATCAGTGTTGCTTCCTAAGTTACGTTGTGTTGTTTAAGTGTTCTCTTTATTTTTGAGAGCAGTGTAGTCAGTATTTGGTGTGGCCACCAGCTGCATTAAGTATTGCAGTACATCTCCTCCTCATGTACTGCACCAGATTTGCCAGTTCTTGCTGTGAGATGTTACCCCGCTCTTCCACCAAGGCACCTGCAAGTTCCCAGACATTTCTGGGGGGAATGGCCCTAGCCCTCACCCTCCGATCCAACAGCTTCCAGACGTGCTCAATGAGATTGGGATCCGGGCTCTTCCCTGGCCATGGCAGAACACTGACATTCCTGTCTTGCATGAAATCACACACAGGTCGAGCAGTATGGCTGGTGGCATTGTAACTCACAGCGTTGAGATTGCCTGCAATGACAACAAGCTCAGTCCGATGATGCTGTGACACACCGCCCCAGACCATGACGGACGCCGCACCTCCAAATTGATCCTGCTCCAGAGGACAGGCCTCGGTGTAACGCTCATTCCTTTGACGATAAACGCGAATCCGACCATCACCCCTGGTGAGACTGAACCACGACTCGTCAGTGAAGAGCACTTTTTGCCAGTCCTGGTGTGATGTTCGGATGTACTGATCCTGTGCAGGTGTTGTTACACGTGGTCTGCCACTGCGAGGATGATCAGCTGTCTGTCCTGTCTCGCTGTAGCGTTGTCTTAGGCGTCTCACAGTAGGGACATTGCAATTCATTGCCCTGGCCACATCTGCAGTCCTCATGCCTCCTTACAGCATGCCTAAGGCACGTTCACGCAGATGAGCAGGGACCCTGGGCATCTTTCTTTTGGTGTTTTTCAGTCAGTAGAAAGTCCTCTTTAGTGTCCTAAGTTTTCATAACTGTGACCTTAATTGCTTACCGTCTGTAAGCTGTTAGTGTCTTAAGTGTCTTAACGACCGTTCCACAGGTGCATGTTAATTAATTGTTTATGGTTCATGGTAAACAGTGTTTAAACCCTTGACATTGAAGATCTGTGAAGTTATTTGGATTTTTACGAATTATCTTTGAAAAACAGGGTCCTGAAAAAGGGACGTTTCTTTTTTTGCTGAGTTTATATATACATTTATATATATAATTCAGATTTTCCTTCCGTACCAAACTGGCTCAAATTAAGATCCTACATCTGTAGTGCACTACTTTCGACCAAGGCCCATAGTGCTGTGGTCAAACGTAGTGCACTATGTAGAGCAGGGTTTCTCAAACTGGGGTCCAGGGTCCACGAGGTATATATATTGAGATCTGCTCGCGGAACACCTGCAGCACCTCGTGGAGTTCTGCTCGCTGAACGCCTGCTGTACCTGTTGGACCCTGGACCCCAGTTTGAGAAACCCTGCCCTACATAGTGCACTACGTTTGACCACAGCCCTATGGGCCTTGGTCTAAAGTAGTGCACTACAGATGTAGGATCTTAATTTGAGTCCGTTTGGTACAGAAGAATAATGTGAATTATTATGTGTATTATAATTAAAATAAATGTTTTTTAGGGGTTGATAAATTTTTCTTCAGAAGAAATCAAATCTGACATTTTAAAGCTGAAATTACAAACATTGTTTTTTTCAACCTTGAATACACTAAGTTTGGTTTTCCTAATTTGCAGGAAAATTCTCACCAACAAAAGAGTGATCAAATTAAGATCCTACATCTGTATATTGGGATTGGGATGCCATTTGGAACTTAGCCATATAGTGTTTGTTTTCTTCTTTGACATTTCTGAATGTCTCCTGAGCTGCTGTTTATCACTTTACACTTTACTCTCATGATAGATTTCTGATAAACAGACTCCTTCAATTAAATACACATGGGTCGTTCCACGAAAAGAGTGCCATATGTGTCTCTTTGATATTTTATGTAGAAATTAAAGCCTGTTATATTAAATGAAGTCCCCTTTAATATAGACCACATGGAGAATTCAATCAATCAGATTTTTTTATATGAATAAAGGCTAGCTAAGTGCCAAAATGCAGCATTTTTACATGTTCCTTCGTCAACATTTCCAGGAAGGTTTTAACCCACTTAATCCAAACATTTATCCAAGTTTCACCATCATTGTAAAGCCCTAGTTATTTTGTTGCTTTGACAGTCATTTTGGAAGATTATTTATTTAATGTGATTAGTGATTCATTTACTTCTGTCCCTCATTTTAAGGTCAAAACTGTAACATGAACTGAACTCTTGTTTAATATGCAAAACGATTTTTTATTAAAATGAAATTAAACATTGAACATAATATTGTAAAAGCAGGTGAGCTGGGTCTACTCTTCGTGGAAAACTGAACGGGTCGAGCATAACACCCATAGATAGACAGGCTATAAATGTTGTAACAATTTTGTGTTTTTTTGGGGTGAAGCTTGCCTTCAATTGCCACTCCCTGTTGCACACAACAAGCTTTCATTCCTCTTATCACAAGGGGATGTATGGCTGATTTAAGAATAAATCCTCAACCCTGTTATGGTCAACCCTGTTACTTTATTTGGCACTTAATATGCACTTACTATAGTTATTGTTTTATTTATTTAAACTCTTGAGATGGGAAAACATGTTTTTTAATGTTAAAATTAGGTGAAATCGCCTCCCGAGTGGCACAGTGGTCTAAGGCACTGCATTGCAGTGCTAGCTGTGCCCCTAGAGATTCTGGGTTTGAGCTCAGGCTCTGTCACAGCCGGCTGCGACCGGGAGGCACATAGAGCGGCGCACAATTGGACCAGCGTCGTCCGGGTTAGGGAGGGTTTGGCTGGCAGAGACATCCTTGTCTCATCGCGCACTAGCGACTCCTGTGGCTGGCCGGGCGCAGTGCACACTGACATGGTCGCCAGGTGCATGGTGTTTCCTCCGACACATTGGTGCAGGCTGGCTTCTGGGTTGGATGGGCATTGTGTCAAGAAGCAGTGCGGCTTGGTTGGGTTGTGTTTCTGAGGACGCATGGCTCTCGAACTTCGCCTCTCCATACGGGAGTTGCAGTGACGAGACAAGACTGTAACTACTACCAATTAAATACCACGAATTTGGGGAGAAAAAATGGGGTAAAAAAAGGGGGTGAAATCAAATGTTTTTTTTTTACCAAGTTACACTTCTCAAAAGGCACCGAATTGGTGGAATGACCCACATACAGGTACACAATAATTCATTTCCACAAACAGAACATGGTGAAGCATCTCTTGGACGCCCCCATCTCTCTCTCTCACTGTCTTTCTTCCCTTCCTTCAATGTCTACCGCCCCTCTCTCTGTCTCTCTCTCTCTTCTAACCTCTCTACCGCCTTTGTGATGGCGATCAACAGCAGGAATGGAATAATTACATAGAGGCGAGAAGCACAACGGGAGGAAATTAACTGCGTCGCCAAAATAACACACAGTGACCTGAGTGCAGGAATGGGACACATCCAAACAGCCATGATTATGATAATAATGACATGAATGCTGCTGTTGGTAATTATCAATAGCAGACAGGGAGCCTCTCAAGGACAACCCCCCCCCCCTGTCCCCCTCCCTCCACTCAGACTCACAGGCAGGCAGGGACAGAGTTGTCTACTGAACTTTGGGATTAAGATGTAACACAGATGCTAAATCAATGGCTGGTACAGATAGTGTCTGTTCAGACTCACATGGTGGTTGGAAAGAAGGGTTTTGTGTCTATGGTAGTTATGAAGAGAAGACTATAAGAAAATGGGAAGAAAGATGTCAGATGGGATAATCAAATTAAACAATAATGAAAGGCTAACATCACTTGTTTTCTCTTTTCTTACATGATTTGGGAATTGATGACATTGTTGGCCATGATCATCACAGTGTGAACAGGTCTATCTGCCTCATGCTGGGCCCGATTTCCCAATAGCGATGGAATTTAGGCTTACAATTGTTTTAACATGGATCTTGCCTACAACGGCTGAAGATGTACCATGCATTTCCCAAAACACCAAAACAAACAACAACAACAAAACAGCGGTCGCTAAATGCGTCGTTGGAGCATGTGTCAATATTGATAGGATCGATAGTAAGGGAGGTCTTCTCTCGAATCAGCTTTCTCCATTCAAATCTTTCCTTTACATTAGAATTATTCCACAAGAGTTCTATCCCTACCCCAGAGTGTAATGTGGATTTTAGCAAACAAAAACAAAAAGCTAACACATGCTAACACATCAAACTCTGGAATGACAGCTAACTAGCTCCTTTTTAATTTGTTTTAGCTATTTTTAATTAACATTTATATCCATATTAATGATACTGCTGGATGATTTCCCGTTCATGAAAATGGTTAGCTGACCTCCGACACTATTAACTCTCTATGACAGGCGGGAGATTGAATTAGCATATTGCAACATCGTTGCTGAGATCTGAGTGGAAAACAGCAAGGTTCATACAAACCTGTGCTGTTGCAATCTAAATGCTAGCTAGAAGCAATAGGAAATACTGTGTTTAACCAAAGCATACACTATAGTCTGCGTGTAATGTGTTGTCCAATTTCTATAGGGTTATCCTAAAGTGGGTGTAATATGTATGAATATGCCTATATAAATTATTCTCTATCTCCTTTCAATATGTGTTAAACAACAGTGGGTGATACTGTAATCCTAATTCTACTCACTTAATCCAGGCTATGGTAAATGGTTCTACTCAACTCAAATATATTTCACATATGGGCCTCACATAGACAACCTCATTCTAGACTTCAATGAACCTTTTATTCAAATAACTTCTGTCCTATTCCTAACTTTTTATTCCACAATTGGGCCATTACCTAATAAAAAAACCTTTACAAGCCTTTGCAGACATGGTGAGCATCAGTTTGGATTTATTTGACAGTCAGCCGTGTAATGATAATGGTGTAGGTGCCCTATGTTAGTCTTTCCTACCTATTATCTAACTTTCAATCATATCAATAGTGGATGTTGTATCAGTTTGAACTCTATTTCCTCCACTGTCTTCTCACATGCCCATAAAACACAACCTCCTCTCCACCAATTCCACTTAAAAGTCTACTTATCTATCCTCCTACAAGTAATTATAGGTCGTATTTCAACTAATACAAAATATGTTGAGGGTATTACTAGTTCCTCAGGATGTAGAGTAATATACGTCTTATATTTCACATTTTCAAGTGTCAAATTTCAAATGTATTTCTAAAACCCTTCTTACATTAGCTGATATCTCAAAGTGTTGAACAGAAACCCAGCCTAAAACCCCAACCAGCAATCAATGCACGGTGGCTAGGAAAAACTCCCTAGAAAGGTCAGAACCTAGGAAGAAACCTAGAGAGGAACCAGGCTATGAGGGGTGGCCAGTCCTCTTCTGGCTGTGCCGGGTGGAGATTATAACAGAACATGGCCAAGATGTTCAAATGTTCATAGATGACCAGCAGGGTCAAATCATAATAATCACAGTGGATGTTGAGGGTGCAACAGGTCAGCACCCCAGGAGTAAATCAAATCAAATTTCAAATTAAATAAATTTATATAGCCCTTTGTACATCAGTTGATATCTCAAAGTGCTGTACAGAAACCCAGCCTAAAACCCCAAACAGCAAGCATTGCAGGTGTAGAAGCACGGTGGCTAGGAAAAACTCCCTAGAAAGGCCAAAACCTAGGAGGAAACCTAGAGAGGAACCAGGCTATGTGGGGTGGCCAGTCCTCTTCTGGCTGTGCCGGGTGGAGATTATAACAGAACATGGCCAAGATGTTCAAATGTTCACAAATGACCAGCATGGTGAAATAATAATAATCACAGGCAGAACAGTTGAAACTGGAGCAGCAGCACGGCCAGGTGGACTGGGGACAGCAAGGAGCCATCATGTCAGGTAGTCCTGAGGCATGGTCCGAGGGCTCAGGTCCTCCGAGAGAGAGAAAGAAAGAAAGGGAGAAAGAGAAAATTAGAGAGAGCAAACTTAAATTCACACAGGACACCGGGTAGGACAGGAGAAGTACTCCAGATATAACAAACTGACCCTAGCCCCCCGGGTCAGGAGACACAGTGGCCCCATCCGATGGCATTAGGCTGCATAGATTTCATGACTAGAAGCTCAAAAGATGAAAACATTGTTGATTTTTTGGTAAATTGAAATTTGCTATCATAAATGTTAGCAACACCTCCGCCTTTGAGGGATGCGCGGGGGATATGGTCCCTATTGTAACCAGAAGGTGAGGCCTCATTTAACACAGTAAATTCATTAGGCTTAAGCCATGTTTCAGTCAGGCCAATCACATCAAGATTATGATCAGTGATTAGTTCATTGACATTAACTGCCTTGGAAGTGAGGGATTTAACAATAAGTAGCCATATTTTGAGATGTGAGGTATCACAATCTCTTTCAATAATGGCAGGAATGGAGGAGGCCTTTATTCTAGTGAGATTGGTAAGGAGAACACCGCCATGTTTAGTTTGGCCCAACCTAGGTCGAGGCACAGACACGGTCTCAATGGAGATAGCTGAGCTGACGACACTGACTGTGCTAGTGGCAGACTCCACTAAGCTTGCAGGCTGGCTAACAGCCTGCTGCCTGGCCTGCACCCTTTTTCATTGTGGAGCTAGGGGAGTTAGAGCCCTGTCTATGTTCATAGATAAGATGAGAGCACCCCTCTAGCTAGGATGGAGTCTGTCACTCCTCAACAGGCCAGGCTTGGTCCTGTTTGTGGGTGAGTCCCAGAAAGAGGGCCAATTATCTACAAATTCTATCTTTTGGGAGGGGCAGAAAACAGTTTTCAACCAGCGATTGAGTTGCGAGACTGCTGTTGAGCTCATCACTCCCCCTAACTGGGAGGGGGCCAGAGACAATTACTCGATGCCGACACATCTTTCTAGCTGACTTACATGCTGAAGCTATGTTGCGCTTGGTGACCTCTGACTGTTTCATCCTAACATCATTGGTGCCGACATGGATAACAATATCCCTATACTCTCTACACTCGCCAGTTTTAGCTTTAGCCAGCACCATCTTCAGATTAACCTTAACGTCGGTAGCCCTGCCCCCTGGTAAACAGTGTATGATCGCTGGATGATTCGTTTTAAGTCTAATACTGCGGGTAATGGAGTCACCAATGACTAGGGTTTTCAATTTGTCAGATCTAATGGTTGGGAGGCTTCTGCATCTCAGACCCCGTAACGGGAGGAGTAGAGACCAGAGAAGGCTCAACCTCTGACTCCGACCTGCTGGGGAGAACCGGTGGAAAGTTTCTGTCGACTGAATGAGCGACACCGGTTGAGCATTCCTACAGCATTTCCCTCCAGAAACCATGAGAAAGTTGTCGGCGAGGGGATTTATTCTACTATCCTTACTTGCTGGTGGCACAGACGCTGTTTCATCCTTTCCTACACTGAAATTACCCTTGTCTAACAATTACGTCTGAAGCTGGGCTTGCAGCACAGCTATCCTCGCCGTAAGGTGATTGTTCTCCTGTATATTATGAGTACAGCGACTGCAATTAGAAGGCATCAGGTTAATGTTAATGTTACTGCTTCGGCTGGTGGAGGTCCTGACGAACCACATCCAGATAAAGTTTTCGGAGTGAAAAAGTTGAATGAAAAAAAGTTGAGTGAGGGAAAAACAAAAAATATAAACGGTAATTAAAAAGTAAAAACCGTCGTAAACAAGTCTGCAAGTTGTGACTGGAAATTATAGGTATTATCTTTATCAAACCCGCCTTTTCTTATACAATGACAGAACTCCTTCCTGCTCTCCTCACTTCCAAAAATCCCTTTCTTATATTATTCAAATTGACTGCCTTAATCTATATACTGTTCTTCGTCCTCCTCCTTATCAAAAATCCACTTATAAACGGCTCTCAGTCCTCAGACCAAATAACCAATTCTCAATTTGTTTATCTCCTCACCCACTGCGCTTTTCACTCACACCAAACAAACATATGGACAGACAACATATCATTTCTATCTTCCAGGTGCCCCATAGGTTATCGTCTGTGTCAAAACTGTTCTCTCAGATACAGCTTCTGTCCCTAACTAAAAACTTATCTCAGGTGTCCCATAGGTTATGGCCTGTTTCAGAACTCTCACTCAGATACAGCTTCTGCTCCTAACTACTCTTGAGTACCCTTCCGGAAGACACCCCAGCACCCACAACACGCTAGAAGGCAAGCTACTGTTCTTAATACATATAACATATAACACACATTGACATACATCAATTACCACATATTCATTGACTTACACATGCACATTTTAGGTTCCTTTGTTTTTACAATTACAAGAGGGAGGCGGCGCTTTTACATACCAGCGAAACACTGAACACCCACTTCTTTTAAATTACAGACTTCGATATAACAGGTGTCTGCTTACCTTACAATTTGGTGATCAGAGAAGGGGGTTCAGGTTCCGTCCAGTAGCGTTGCAGTCACTCCCTCCTGGCAAGCTCGCCAAATGTTGGTTCTGTTTTTCTGTGTTCCATTTTATTTACTTAACAAATAAGCAACACTCTATGTTTATCTTTGAAGTGCTTTTTCACAGACCCCACGCAATAATTCACACATTTCTCAGACCATTTCTTTATAAGAAGCAGAGACTGAGAAAATTGTAAATTTTAAAACCTTATAATGAATATATATATTGTTAATCTGTAGTCTAGGATCATATAAATGTAGAGGAGGTGGGGTCCCATAGCCCCTCCCCTTCTATTAATACAACATAAGCATAATAAATTATTATAATACATCAAACATTTGGTGTAGCCCCTATCATGTCCCCAATTTGAACCCATCAGGTCATTGGCCAGCCTGTCCTCCGGGTTTCATCCTCAATCCAATGGACCAGTCGGAGCGAGCCAATCAAAACATGGAGACGGCATTCCGGTGTCTCGTTGCCAGTAACCCCAGCATCTGGTCTGGGTGGAATATGCCAGGAATACTCTAAACTGCTCGGCAACTGGACTCTCCCCCTTCGAATGTTCCATGCGGTATCAGCCTCCGCTCTTCCCAGAGCAAGAAGTTGAGGTCAACATACCTTCAGGCCAGATGTTCGTTGTAGCATTGTGTTATTATGAATTCATTAGATTGACAGTAACAATTGTCATTACAGGTCAAAAAATAAAAATAAAACACTGGCTGTTGTTGACAAACATATTTAGTTCATATCACAGGAGGCTTCTGAGAGGATAACGGCTCATAATAATGGCCGGAATTCAGCAAATGGAATGGCATTAAGCACATGGAAACAATTTTTTTGGTGTATTTGATACCAATGCAGACATTATCACAAGCCTGTTCTCCCCAATTAAGGTGCCACCAACATGCTGTGGTTCATATACAGTACCAGTCAAAAGTTTGGACACACCTACTCATTCAAGGGTTTTTCTGTATTTTTACTATTTTCTACATTGTAGAATAATAGTGAAGACAACAAAACTATGAAATAACACATATGGAATCATGTAGTAACCAAAAAAGTGTTAAACAAATCAAAATAGATTTTAGATTTTAGATTCTTCAAAGTAGCCACCCTTTGCCTTTGCACACGCTTGGCATTCTTTCAACCAGCTTCACCGGGAATGCTTTTCCAACAGTCTTGAAGGAGTTCCCTCATATGCTGAGCACTTGTTGGCTGCATTTCCTTCACTCTGTGGTCCAACTCATCCCAAACCGTCTCAATTGGGTTGAGGTTGGATGAATGTGGAGGCCAGGTCATCTGATGCAGCACTCATCACTCTCCTTATTGGTCAAATAGCCCTTACACAATCTGGAGGTGTGTTGGGTCATTGTCCTGTTGAAAACAAAAGATAGTCCCACTAAGCGCAAACCAGATGGGATGGTGTATCACTGCAGAATGCTGTGGTAGACATGCTGGTTAAGTGTTTCTTGAATTCTAAATACACCACAGACAGTGTCACCAGCAAAGCACCCCACACCATCACACCTCCTCCATGCTTCACGGTGGCAACTACACATGCGGAGATCATCAGTTCATCTACTCTGCTTCTCACAAAGACATGGCGGTTGCAACCAAAAATCTGAAATTTGGACTCATCATACTAAAGGACAGATTTCCACTGGTCTAATTGTTGTGTTTCTTGGCCCAAGCAAGGCTCTTCTTATTAGTATTGTTATATAGTAGTGCTTTATTTGCAGAAATAAATTCACCATGAAGTCCTGATTCACACAGACTATTCTGAACAGTTAATATATGTCTGTTACTTGAACACTGGCTGTTGTTGATGATTGCAGACTTCAGGGAACAGCAGAGGGACCCCCCCCCCCCCCCCCTATCCACATCGACGGGACAGCAGTGGAAAAGGTGGAAAGTTTTAAGATCCTCGGCATACACATCATGGACAAACTGAAATGGTCCACCCACACAGACAGTGTGGTGAAGAAGACGCAACAGCGCCTCTTCAGCCTAAGGAGGCTGAAGAGTTGCCAGGTACGGCATCTGCACCGCCCACAACCGCAGGGCTTTCCAGACGGTGGTGCGCAATGCATTCCTCTGTCCAGTGTCTGTGTTCTTTTGCCCATCTTAATCTTTCCTTTTTATTGGCCCGTCTGAGATATGGCTTTTTCTTTGCAATTGTACCTAGAAGGCCAGCATCCCGGAGTCGCCTCTTCACTGGTTACGTTGAGACTGGTGTTGTGTTGGTACTATTTCATGAAACTACCAGTTGAGGTCTTGTGAGGCGTCTGTTTCTCAAAATAGACACTCTAATGTACTTGTCCTCTTGCTCAGTTGTGCACAACACAACTGATTGGCTCAAATGCATTAAGAAGGAAAGAAATTCCACAAATGAACTTTTAACAAGGCACACCTGTTAACTGAAATGCATTCCAGGTGACTACCTCGCAGAGTGAAGGAAAAGCAGCCAACAAGTGCTCAGCATATGTGGGAACTCCTTCAAGACTGTTGGAAAAGCATTCCTAATGAAGCTGGTTGAGAGAATGCCAAGCGTGTGCAAAGCTGTCATTAAGGCAAAGGGTGGCTACTTTGAAGAATCTAAAATCTAAAATCAATTTTGATTTGTTTAACACATTTTTTGTTACTACACGATTCCATATGTGTTATTTCATAGTTTTGATGTCTTCACTATTATTCAATAATGTAGAAAATAGTACAAATAAAGAAAAACCCTTGAATGAGTAGGTGTGTCCACACTTTTGACTGGTTGTTTACATCACAGAAGACTGAAATATAACAAAACAGTATGACATAGAAACCAGATTTTCATCAGTTAAAATGATAATAATATGAAATTATGAAAAATATTAATAACATTCCACCCATGAAGCCAAAGAGGGTGCTTTTGGTCATTGACTGCAGGTAAGGGCTATGCAATGTGCAAGGACAAACATTGAATGCAACAACAAATAGTTCTAGTGACGGGTGCAGTGGAGGCCACTAACAATGTCAAGCATTCCAGGGTGAGGAGTGTGGTGGAGCAGTCCTTTCGGGATAATGAAGAAATATACATCTAAAAGAAGGATACAGTTGATATTAACTTTATGAACCAAATTGCAGAGGTGTGATCAAGTCACCGCTGTCACGAGGCATGAGGTCCAAAGTCCCAAGTCAAGTCGTAAATCAAACTGGTCATGTCTCAAATCCCACTCCTAAGTCTCAAAGTGGCAAGTCCCGTCAAGTCACGTCACATGTCAAGTCACTAATAGAAAAGTAGTAAAGGTATCTAGAGAGTTGAAAGTCAACAGACAAGAACAAGCTTTGACTAAAATATAATATAAACAATTCCACTATTTGTGTATTCCGGAAAAACCTTATAGGATCTTAAGCAGCCTATCTTCCCTCCCTCTATTCTCTTCCTCTCTACACTTGTTTTCTTCATCCCTCCACTGCTTTAATTTATTCCTCTGCTCTCTCTTTAGGTTTTCCTCCTCTCACCTGTCCTTCCTCTTCCGGCTCTCCTTCTTTTGCTCATCCTTCTCTCTCTGTTCCTTTTCTCTCTGCAGTGCATCTTGCTCCCTTTTTCCATCTTCTTGGTTGACAAAATCTCTGTCTCCTCATCCGTCTTGCATATCATTTAGCAGAACGACTCACTTCGGCTCCCTCTTCCTCTTTCAAGACAGGTCATCTCTCTCTCTCACGCTCTCCCTCTGCACCTTCAACTTCTCAGAGACCACTACTACCTACCTCCTGGCTGGCCGAGGCAAAGACGACATGCTGTGTAATGGAGGGCCTGCCGTCAATCACCTCGTCCATTTTAGCATACCATTTCCAGGAGGCAGCAGTGGTCTCTCCTCCCTCTGTTTGGGGACATTTCAAATGGAACTCATACATGTTATGTGTTGCTCCCATGTTTCATGAGCTGAAATAAAAGATCCCAGAATGTTTCCATATGCACAGAAATCTTATTTCTCTCAGATGTGCATAAATTTGTTTACATCCCTTATAGTGAAAATTTCTCATTTGCCAAGATAATCCATCCACCTGATAGGTGTGGCATATCAAGAAGCTGATTAAACAGCATGATCATTACACAGGTGCACCTTGTGCTGGGGACAATTTAAAAAAGCAAGTTTTCTCAGTTTCACTGTTGGCGTGGTTACTGCGTTTTGCATTTGTAGGGCAGCATAGAGATGAGGTTACTTTATTATTACATTCAAATTCATCTCATAAAACAAATTTAATACACAACAACTGAAGTATTTGATTGATTAAATGATGGTTAATAAGTGATAAGCAGCAATGGGTAGTCACTACCAACAAGGGACTTTTATTATTTGTTTTATTTTGTGTTACAGCATTCAACCCACATAATGCATTTATTGTAAAGAAAAATCATTGAAAACAAAATCGAAAACCGTGATTATTTTTAATAATTGAACTGAATCCGACAACAAAAAGCATCAAAAAGCATTAATGATGTACTGGGTGAAGTTGGAATCCTGTGTTGGCATCATGTACTACAGTAGATGATGAGTTGAGTAGTTCAATATCAGGTATGAAGGTAAGACCCAGATGCAGACAACGTTGAATTAACAATGGTTTGGTTTAATAATCCAACAGGGGCAGGCAAGACAGGTCAAAGCAGGGAGGTGTCAGTAAACCAGAGGTGGGGCAACGGTACCGGATGTCAGGCAGGCTCAGGGTAGGCAGAGGTCAATAATCCAGAGGTGGGGCAATGGCACAGGTCGCAGGCAGGCTCAGGGGCAGGCAGAGTGGTCAGGCAGGCGGGCTCAGTGTCAGGACAGGCAAGGGTCAAAACCAGGCGGTTGAGAAAAGAGAGACTGGGAAAAGCGGGAGCTGAGAACAAAAACGCTGGTTGACTTGACAAGCAAGACGAACTGGGAACTGTGACAGTACACCCCCCCCCCCCCCCCCCCCCTCTCTCTAGGGGCGCCACCTGGCGTCCTACCTGGGCGCATACCTGGTTGACCGGGGTGCTGGCAGTGGAAGTCGGCAATGAGGACTGGGTCCAGGATGTCTATAGCGGAGACCATGTTGGAGACCATGTCCACCCGGGGTCCATGGATGTGCTGCATCATATGCAGGGCTGTCTCCTTGGCTGTGGGTAGTTTGGAGAGAGGAATGAAGTGGGCGGCTTTGGAAAACCATTTGACCACAGTCAGGATGGCACCAAAAGCGACGTCGCACAAAGGCCAGGGTACGACGAAAGCCTGGGTGACAGGCAAGCCTGGAGGAATGGTTCCACTCCAGGACCCCGGAGCGGACAGCGTCAGGCACAACATCCAGTTATCTGCCCCCCCAGCAGTCGGCTGGGGCTGCTGTGCCTCCCAGACCTGTTTCCCTATACCCCAGCTGAGTGCCATTGCCAGGCACGAGGTCGGAAGGAGTGGTAACCGCGCAAGACAGGGAACCGGCTTGACGTTCTTGGACCCCGGCCGGTAGGAGAGAGTGAAGTTGAACCGGGTAAACAGCAGGGCCCATCTCACTTGCCTGGAGTTGAGGCGCTTGGCGGTGCGGAGATACTCCAGGTTTTTGTGGTCGGTCCACACAATGAACGGATGTTCCGCCCCTTCTAGCCAGTGCGTCCATTCATCCAACGCCGTCTTCACCGCGAGAAGCTCCCGATTCCCCACATCATAATTCCTCTCTGTGGCATTGAGGTGGTGGGAGAAGAAGGTGCAGGGACGCAGCTTAAGGTCCAGGGCTGAACGTTGGGACAGGACAGCCCCACTACGACATCCGAAGAATCGGAATCCACCACAAACTTACGGGAAGGGTCAGGATGAACCAGGATAGGAGCAGTGGTGAAGTGGTATTTAAGATCCCAGAATGCCCAGTCAGAGGCAGAGGACCATGTGAACGGAACCTTGGTAGAGGTGAGTGCAGACATGGGGAGGCCAGGGGGATGTAAGCGATAAAAGTTGGCGAACCCTTGCAGCTGCACCCTGGACTTAGGCGGAGGCTCCCGAACAGCAAGCTCTTCCTTAACCTGTCTAGGACGGGGGAAACCTGATACCCCAAATTCAAAATCAACAGAAATCTTATAAATCTAATTTCTCAAACATACAAGTATTAGGCACCATTTTAAAGATAACTTTCTCGTTAATCCAGCCACAGTGTCTGATTTCAAAAATGCTTCCCACGAAAGCTCCACAAACGATTATGTTAAGTCACCACCAAGCCACAGAAAAACCCTGCCATTTTTCCAGCCAAAGAGAGGAGTCACAAAAAGAGATAAAATGAATCACTATCTTTTGATGATCTTCATCAGATGACACTCATAGGACTTCATGTTACACAATACATGTATGTTTTGTTCGATAAAGTGCTTATTAATATCCAAAAATCGCATTTTACATTGGTGTTTTATGTTCAGTAGTTCAAAAACATGCTATGATTTTGCAGAGAGCCACATGAATTCACAGAAATACTCATATATGTTGATGAAAATTCAAGTGTTATGCATGGAACTTTAGATACACTTCTCTTTAATGCAACCGCTGTGTCAGATTTAAAAAAAACTTTACGGAAAAAGCATAATCTGAGTATGGCGCTCAGAGCCCAAACCAGCCAAAATAAATATCCGCCATGTTGCGCAGTCAACATTAGTCATAAATAGCATTATAAATATTCACTTACCTTTCATGATCTTCATCAGAATGCACTCTCAGGAATCACAGTTCCACAATAAATGTTTGTTTTGTTCGATAATGTCCATCATTTATGTCAATTTATGTCCAAATAGCTTCTTTTGTTAGGGCTTTTGGTAAACAAATCCAAATGCGCGTCCAGGTCCAGTCGGACGAAAAGTTCAAAAAGGTATATTACAGGTCGAAGAAACTTGTCAAACTAAGTATAGAATCAATCTTTAAGATGTTTTTATCATAAATGTTCAATAATGTTCCAACCGGAGAATTCCATTGTCTGTAGAAAAGCAATGGAACGAGAGATACCTCTCATGTGAACAAGGCTGCTGCCAGACCCCTTAGTCAAACAGCTTTCCTTCGCTCCCCCTTCACAGTAGAAGCCTGAAACAACGTTCTAAAGACGGTTGACATCTAGTGGAAGCATTAGGAAGTGCAAAATCACCCACATCCCACTGTGAATTCGATAAGGGCTGAGTTCAAAAACTACAAACCTCAGATTTCCCACTTCCTGTTTGGATTTTCTCTCAGGTTCTTGCCTGCCATATGAGTTCTGTTATACTCACAGACATCATTCAAATAGTTTTAGAAACTTCAGAGTGTTTTCTATCAAAACTAATAATAATATGCATATATTAGCATCTGGGACTGAGTAGGAGGCAGTTTACTCTGGGCACGCCATTCATCCAAAAGTGAAAATGCTGCCCCCTATCCCAAAGAAGTTAACCTCCTCAGATATGCTGTGCAGGAACATGTCGAACAGTGCTTCCTGGTTCCACGCGTTCTCTGCTGCCAACGTGCGGAAATCCACCGCATAGTTGGCCGCTCTGCGGGCGGGCTCAGAGTCTGGACAGGTCAGGGTCAAAACCAGAAGGGCGAGAAAAGAGAGACTGGGAAAAGCTGGCGCTGAGAACAAAAACGCTGGTTAACTTGACGAACAAGACGAACTGGCAACAGACAAAAAGAAAACAGGTATAAATACACGGGATAATGGGGAAGATGGGTGACACATGGAGGGGGGTGGAGACAATCACAAAGACAGGTGAAACAGATCAGGGTGTGACAGTTCAGTGCACCCAGCCCAGGAATAATTCTCTCCCTCCCTATGTCTTGTAGTATAGATTTTTCTGAATTACAAAAAACTGTCATTTGTTAACACATCCATAGACAACATTCTGAAAATATCCTGACAATGTTGTTTCAACCTCCTGATGTGGGGAGGATGTCATAAAAGTCAACATGATGTAGGCTATTAGGCTAATTCGCTATAATTGAATCAAAAACATTGGACTACTTTAGTTTAGCGATGATATGGTTGCCATAGTGCAGTGAGGTAGCCTAGGCAGAATATATTGTAAATATTTCATTATTATTATTTTTTTTTAAATTATTTTTTGCATTTTTCAACTTTTTTTTGTTTTTGATAACTTCTTGATAGAGTTACTGTAATATCTGGTGGTGACTCACAGAATTGCAGGACTGATTATTGCAAGTCAGTTTATATTTGATTATATGATTTGAATGATGCAGCAACACCAGATCGACATCATCTCCTTTTTGGCCCCCTGCCCCAGTTCCTAGAGGGAAGTGGACTGCGGTGTGAGTGGATACAGAGGCTCGCTTCGTAGGGGGCTTTTCTGGACCACTGCTGAGATGTGGTGCTCTAACTGGTTCTTTTACAGTCGCCGAAGCATCACAGAGGTGGGTGCTATATTTTAGTAGTGGATGATCCAGCCTACCTACGGAGTAGGGGCTGCAACTATCGAAGATAACAAGGTGCCCTGTCACACCCTGACCTGAGAGAGCCTTTTTTATGTCTCTAATTTGGTTTGGTCAGGGTGTGATTTGGGTGGGCATTCTATGTTCTGATTTTCTATTTTTTCTATTTTTTTGTGTGTGGCCGGGTATGGTTCTCAATCAGGGACAGCTGTCTTTCGTTGTCTCTGATTGGGAATCATACTTAGGCCGCCTTTTCCCCTGTTGGTTTTGTGGGAAGTTGACTTTTGTTAGTGGCACTATAACCCTGTAAGCTTCACGGTTGTTTCTTCGTTTGTTGTTTTGTTGGCGACATTTTAAATAAAAGGAAAATGTACGCTCACCACGCTGCACTTTGGTCCACTTCTTTCGACGGCCGTGACATGCCCGACAACAAGCTCCATGGCCTGTCTGTCACATGTCTCTACCTCCCTGCCTGGCTGTACCATATATGTTCCCTCCTCTCATCATCTAAAGCTGTGGAGGACTAAGAACAGACAGATCTCTATGTTTGTTTTGTTTAATCGTTTAGGTAATTTTGTTTTTAAAGGAATTTAGAAATTGTACTTGTAATGAAAAGTGCTATATAAAATACCTCTATTATTATTATTATTATTATTATTGTTATAACTGATGATTTATTTGTGTGTGCATGGCCCAAGGGCAATTAGTGTTAGAAGTACATCTCAATCATTGATGGTGGAATTGGCATCCAGTGTTCAATTAAATGTTCTAGATGTATAACTGATGATATACATTTGGTGCATTCGGAAAGTATTCAGACCCCTTGACTTTTTCCACATTTTGTTACGTTACAGCCTGAAATTGATTAATTCCCCCCCCCCCCCCCCCCCTCATCAATCTACACACATTACCCCATAATGATAAAGCAAACCAAGAATTGCAGAAAGTTTTGCAAATGTGTTAAAATAAAAAAACATATTAAGTTTGCATAAGTTTTCAGACCCTTCACTCAGCACTTTGTTGAAGCACCTTTGGCAGGGATTACAGTCTCGAGTCTTCTTGGGTATGACACTACAAAATTGGCACACCTGTATTTGGGGAGTTTCTCCCATTCTTCTCTGGAGATCCTCTCAAGCTCTGTCAGGTTTGATGGGAAGCGTCGCTCCACAGCTATTGGGTTCAAGTCCGGGCTCTGGCTGGGCTACTCAAGAACATTCAGAGACTTTTACCGAAGCCACTCCTGCATTGTATTGGCTGTTTTCTTAGGGTTGATGTCCTGTTGCAAGGTGAACCTTCGCCCCAGTCTGAGGTCCTGAGTGCTCTGGAGCAGGTTTTTAATCAAGGATCTCTCTGTACTGTCTCTCTGTTCATCTTTGTCCCGATCCTGACTAGTCTACCAGTCCCTGCCGCTGAAAAACATCCTTCACCGTAGGGATGGTGCCAGGTTTCCTCCAAACGTGACACTTGGCATTCAGGCCAAAGAGTTCAATCTTGGTTTCATCAGACCAGAAAATTTTGGTCTGAGAGTCTTTAGGTTCCTTTTGACAAACTCCAAGCATCCTGTTATGTGCCTTTTACTGAGGAGTGGCTTCCGTCTGGCCACTCTACCATAAAGGCCTGACTCCCCCTTCCCCAGATCTGTGCCTCGACACAATCCTGTCTTGGAGCTCTACAGACAACTCCTTCGACCTCATGGCTTGGTTTTTGCTCTGACATGCACTGTCAACTGTGGGACTTTACATTGACAGGTGTGTGCTTTTCCAAATAATGTCAAAATCAATTGAATTCACCACAGGTGGACTCCAATCAAAGTGTAGAAATATCTCAAGGATGATCAATGGAAACGGGATGCACCTGAGCTCAATTTTGAGTCTCATAGCGAAGAGAATGAATAATGATATTTTTATTCTTTATGAATTTGCGGCAATTTTTTTTAACCTGTTTTTGCTTTGTCATTATGGGGTGTTGCGTGTAGATTGAGGACATTTTTTTTTATTTAATCCAATTTAGAATAAGGCTGTAACGTAACAAAATGTAGAAAAAGGGGTCTGAATTATTTCCAAAGGCACTATATGTTATGCCCTGGTCAGCAAAAAGGTACAGTATGTGTGTGAGTGAGGAAATTCCCATGGTCACATGTAGAATAGTCATATAACTCATGAATGTTGATCAGTCAACCCTATCACCACCCAAACCAGCCCCAATACCAGTTGTCCTGTTATTGAGCCATCAGAGGGGGAGAGGGCAAGGTTTCAAAGAGAGAGAAGGGGTTAGGAAGAGAGGGTCAGAGAGAGAGAGAGAGAGAGGGTGCGAACTGAGAACAACTTTTCCCCATTGTTCGGTTTGGTGTTGTCAATAGTTCATTCGAGATCCAGTGATCGGCTATGTTATCATTGATGCATTCCTGCAATTAACAGAAGACCTCTCTTTCTCTCCATTTGCTCATTTCAGGCCAGGAAACTACGCCAGGTAAGACATCTTATTGTACATATATTAACCTGTGTTCCAGGTGTAGTTTAGTATGATTCCATTTGCAGAATCAAGACTCCCCTGCTGGAGATGGCAAATTAGAAACAAACGCAACTCGGGCTGTTACTACTTGCTGAAGTATAGACAAGTGATGATTTTCTGAAGTCTGTATAAATTGTTGAAACTTGATGATTTATGAAATGCATTTTGGAATAATGTTTTACTTGTAGACTTTGATTTCCCATTACATAAATATACACTGGCGTCTGTCATTGGATCATATCTTTTTAATGTTCTTTGGGAAATAATGTTTGAACAGAAAATTGTTCTGAAGCAAAACATCTAAAGTAATTTGGTTTAATGGAATTGAATTGCTGCTAACTGATTAAGAATGTACTCAAAACCGTTTTCATCTCAATTACTATATATTATAATATTGTAAGCACTTCTCATGATACTTTTATTTTAATATTGTAAGCACTTCTCATGATACTTTCTCAACAGAATATTTTTGGGGTGATAGGTTTGTGATTGTTTCAGAAACAGACATTGTAGTCTGTTAGGCAGATGTGACAATTGAATGTACGCCAGAGAGAGGTGGGGTGAGATAGGAGGGGGGAACTGTGCATGACAGGACTGTTGTGTGTGTGGTGCACGTGTGTGAGAGAGAGAGAGAGAGAGGAATGATAGAGAGACAACGATAGACAGAGAGCAGGAGGACGATAAAGAGAGAGCGAGAGAGAGAGAAAAAGAGGGGGAGAGAGAGAAAGACACATCGTTACAACATTGTACATATACATACTGACATTTGAAATGTCTTTATTCTTTTGGAACTTCTGTGAGTGTAATGTTTATTGTTCATTTTATTTTATGTTTATTTCACTTTTGTATATTATCTACTTCACTTGCTTTGGCAATGTTAACATATGTTTCCCATGCCAATAAAGCCCCGCGAATTGAATTGAAAGAGACGAAGGGAAAGAGAGGCAGAGGGATCGAGAGAGAAACATAGAGAGAAGGGGGGGGAGGGTGAGTGAGAGAGAGACCAAAGACCTATTGTTTGTATCTATCAGTGTGGCTGCATGTCCACATTAAGTGGGTTTTCAGGCCCATCGATCAGGCTGGCAGAGCAGAGAGGTGATGGCCTGTAGGTCCCACTCATCCTGCCCACTGGGTGTGAAGGACACTGATGTGACAGAACTAATTACACACACAGGAAGCCAGCAATAACAAGAGCCACACAAGCTCAACACGGCCTCAACACAGCCTTAACCACCTACGGCCATAACAAACCTATTCCCCTAATCCACTTAAAAATTATATTTGGTATTTTTTTAATTCGTCCACTGTTGTAACATTCCCAAACTGTTTTGCATGACAGCAATCAAGTTTAAGATATAGGACTTTAAAAAAGCTAAATGTAACTTGCCTTATCATTGTGATAATGCAAAACACATCATCATAATGATGTGGCATCATGATGATGTGTTCTCTGGGAATACTATGCCACAGTAACATGAGTAGCCTAAGTATTGCAAATAGCTTTCCCAGTTTAAGAAAATATCTAGTGGTATGTCATGTGCTGAAGTACTCTGCTTATCTGTTTTAATTATGCATCTTTCCATTGAGTTAGCCTCCAATTTAATTATTTCCTCATTGATCTGTGATCATCAGAAGTCAATGCAGCTGGGTCTCTCTCTCTCTCTCACACACACGTGCACGGGGACACACACAGACACAATAGCAGTATGCACATGCACACAAACACAATAATTGTACACACACACACAAACACACACACAAACACAAAAGTTGTACACACACACAGACACACAAACACAATAGTAGTATATAGTCAGTGACAACCGGACACTCTTCTACATATACAGTATCTACACTCCCCTCCATATGTAATTGGACAGTGAAAATATATATTTTTCAATTGTCTCTATACTCGTTGGATGCATTTTCAGTTTATTGTGGGTGACTGAAGTAAAAAAAAAAAAAAATAAGTAAGTAGATACGATGTTTCTGAGACACTTCTAAATGAATCCTGAGAATGCCATGATTAAGAAAAATCATGAATTAATAATGATGTGTGAGAAGGTTACAGAGGCTACAACAAAACATGCTAACCTCTCACCATTACCAATAACAGGGGAGGTTAGCATTTTTGTGGGATATGATCTTTGTGCCTCTAACATTCTCATCTATCATTAATCACTATTCATTCTTGGTAATCCAAAATGTTCCAAAATATATTATATTCTTACTTCGAATAAAGGTCACTCCAAATTAAACATTATTCACCATTCAGTCGCTATTGGGAAAAATATAATCTGAAACACAACCAAAACAAAATGCAAATGCATCCAACAAGTTTGTCGGGTCACAAGCTTGATGTAGTCATTGAGTGCAAGGAATATGGGACCAAATACTAAACGTTTGACTACTGTAATGCACTATAAGTGAATTTGTCCAAATACCTTCGACTTCACATGGGGGGACTAGATACAAGTGCATTAATTTCTAAACAGGACCACAGATCAAAAGAACTTGAAATAAAAGGTGACATTTTGTACTTTTGCCTCATATGAAACACTGATCTCAAATCCAAAATGCAGGCTTATCTAGCCAAATTGAAAATGTTTTCTTCACTGTCCAAATATATGTGGAGGGGAGTGTATTTAAAATATATATATAAAAATATACATGTATATATAAACTCAGCAAAAAAAGAAACATCCCTTTTTCAGGACCCTGTATTTCAAAGACAATTTGTAAAAATCCAAATAACTTCACAGATCTTCATTGTGAATGGTTTAAACACTGTTTCTTATGTTTGTTCAATGAACCATAAACAATTAATGAACTTGCACCTGTGGAACGGTCGTTAAGACACTAACAGCTTACTGACGGTACGCAATTAAGTTCACAGTTATGAAAACTTAGGTCACTGAAAAAGCCTTTCTACTGACTCTGAAAAACACCAAAAGAAAGATGCCCAGGGTCCCTGCTCATCTGCGTGAACGTGCCTTATGTATGATGCAAGGAGGCATGAGGAATGCAGACGTGGCCAGGGCAATAAATTGCAATGTCCGTACTGTGAGACGCCTAAGACAGCGCTACAGGGAGACAGGACGGACAGCTGATCATCCTCGCAGTGGCAGACCACATTGTAACAACACCACAGGATCGGAACATCCGAACATCACACCTGCGGGACAGGTACAGGATGGCAACGACAACTGCCAGAGTTACACCAGGAACGCACAATCCCTCCATCAGTCCTCCATCAGTGCTCAACAACAACGTCGCCAATGAGCACAAACCCACCGTCGCTGGACCAGACAGGACTGGCAGTGCTCTTCACTGATGGTCGGATTCCCATTTATTGTCGAAGGAATGAGCGTTACACCGAGGCTTGTACACCTTGTACTTGGAGGTGGAGGGTCCATCATAGTCTGGGGCGGTGTGTCACAGCATCATCGGACTGAGCTTGTTGTCATTGCAGGGCAATCTCAACGCTGTGTGTTACATGGAAGACATCCTCCTCCCTCGTGGTACCCTTCCTGTAGGCTCATCCTGACATGACCCTCCAGCTTGACAATGCCACCAGCCATACTGCTCGTTCTGTGCATGATTTCCTTTAAGACAGGAATGTCAGTGTTCTGCCATGGCCAGCGAAGAGCCCGGATCTCAATCCCATTGAGCATGTCTGGGACCTGTTGGATCGGAGGGTGAGGGCTAGGGCCATTTGTTATGAGATTTTGATGAATAATGACTAAATTAGGTATACATTATTTAGCTTAAAACTACAACTAAACAGAATACAACTATGTTACTGTATGGATGTATGAATCTTATTATAATCATAGTACTGAATATAATGTGTGTAATTATAATCAAGTATTAGAATAAAGACTCTCTGTTCCTTGTTAGAAACGAATGAAGTTATTGTCAGACTGGCTAGAATGCTATGTTCCTTACGGACATCTTATCTCTACACAGGGAGAGGAGAGACCTTGGGCTAGTAGTAAATTATTTAACAGGTGGTGGTCGATGTGGGAAGGCTTGTGAACTATACTGCCATTGTATCGGAGTGGAGGAAGGACAGTTTAGAACCTATGACGTCATTTTTAGTTTATAACCTGTTGTAAATTGTACCATGATCAGTACTCTCGAGAATAAACGCTATTGATTGATTTTGAGACTGGCCTCTGTCTATTTTATGCAAATAAGTATCTTATAAATTCTTTTGAATTTTTTTTTTAATTGAATTGGTTAATAAACGTATAGGAATCAAATTCCTTTAACACCATTCCCCCCAGAAAACTTGCAGGTGCCTTGGTGGAAGAGTGGGATAACATCTCACAGCAAGAACTGGAAAATCTGGTGTAGTCCATGAGGAGATGCACTGCAGTACTTAATGCAGCTGGTGGCCACACCATATACTGACTATTACTTTTGATTTTGACCCCCCCCCCCCCCCCTTGTTCAGGGACACATTATTCCATTTCTGTTAATCACATGTCTGTGGAACTTGTTCAGGTTATGTCTCAGTTGTTGAATTTTGTTATGTTCATACAAATATTTACCCATGTTAAGTTTGCTGAAAATCAATGCAGTTGACAGTGAGGACGTTTTTTTTGTTGTTGCTGAGTTTATGTACATTTTTGTTAACGTAATGGTTGTGTAAGTTGTGTTTAATATACACTGTTATTTTGCAAATCTTTCCTGTAGTATTTTTTGTCCTCCAGGATGGACCATGAGCGAATGGGAGACCGGGGAATTGGGGGCATTCACCATCGATATGAAGAGGAGGGTGAGTGAGATACAGTACATCAGGCTTTCATCCTAATCTAAAAATACATTGCTGTTCCTCTTTAAAACAAACATTATGTATATTGTACAATGGGCCTATCATAATGGAATTGGTCAAACTTTTTCTTGCTTACAAGAAGACATGAGAGATGTTTTAAAGTAATCGACAAGACAGTTCAGATCAGTTACTTTTAATTGCATAGCATTCATCATTTTACTGTATTTAAATATCTAATGTATATTTATTAGATCAATCATTTGCGTAAATGTGCAATTTATCTCAATGAAGAATAATGATAATTGGCGATTGCAAAGATTAAAGATCAACATGATTGGGATCGACATTGGATACCATTTTATATGCAGACATGAGTTTGCATGTGTGTGTCTGTGTGTTTGCGTCTGTGTGTGTGTGTGTGTGTGTGTGTGTGTGTGTGTGTGTGTGTGTGTGTGTGTGTGTGTGTGTGTGTGTGTGTGTGTGTGTGTGTGTGTGTGTGTGTGTGTGTGCGTGCGTGCATGCATGCATTGTGTGTAAACCTGTGTGTGTGTGTTTGCATGTACTTTCAGTTTGGGTCACCGTGTCCTGAGCAGACCTGTGTCTATCAATTTGCCAGCAGGGATGTGTGTTGTTCCAGCAATGATTTCACTGTATTCAGCGTTGCACTGAGGAGGATGTCCCCGAGTTAGTTAGGACTAGGCCTCGCATGCTAGGATCATTTTTGTCTAGCTTCCGGGCTCCTTCAGGCAAATAATATTCCATTATTTCAACAGTTTTTTTTTGCACCATTGGTTTAGAACAATGTTCTAATTGCCAATAATGTTTAATTGTAGTTGTTGCCTCAAATGAACTTGATCATGCACTGACATTCAAAAAAGCAGCCCATTGGAAAGCGACAGTACAGTCGCTATCAAAGTAATATACAACAACACAAAAGTTGACATTGTTGTGGTTTGTAGCTGACAGGAAAACATGACAAAGTATCACTTAGGAAAGATCATGTGCAGAAGAAGAGTGATCTTTTACAGTATGCAAATCATTAACAACAATGCATTTGATTTGGTATTCATTATGTAAGTGAGTGGCTTTTTCATTAGAGAAACATACACGAACACTGTATCATTATTTATTCATTGTTTGTTTCAATGACTGAACATTCATGGACATGTTCCTTTGTGTACCAGGGGTTAATGAATGATGTGATGGGACTCAGTTATTATGTGTTGGTTGTTGCTTGGCTTTTCTAGGTATTGTACTGTACAACTATTATCAGGCCTTGCTTGATGGATTTTTAATGATGTTCTGTTTCATGTTTTGCAGTACATTTCCCTCGATGACACGTTAATGTACTTTAATACCGTTTCTTTCCAGACCATTAGTCCAACTGCATTGGTGTCCCAGTACCCAACTTTGTTGTTAACTTAACTTTGGATTACCGTTTGTCCACAGACCAGCAGAACATCTACATCGGTGTCCCGGTGCCTCGTGGGTACAGACGGAAGCGCCGGCGAAGACGTTCTGCAGGGGGCCATGAGGCGGGGAACATGGAGAGGGGGGACAGTCACTATGACCAGCACAAACAACATGACCACGAGCATGATGACAGGGACAGATACAGAGACATAGACATTGAGGAGGGACTCGTGGACCAACACGACATCCAAGTCCCTCAAGACATCAACCGCACAGGTAAGTCATGGTCTGCATCCCAAATGGCAACCCTATTTGCTATGTAGTGCACTTATTTTTTATCAGGTCCACAATCACATTACACTTCAGTGCCTATGCACCATAACAACCAATGGTCAGAGGTGATTTTAGCATGTAAATCTTGGTGGGGCCAACTCAACTGTTTTATTATCATGCATGCCAGCAAAGCCACAACACAACACTAAACAATACATGAATTGCACCATAACGGTGACAAACGGTGCCCAAAAACTGTTAGGGCCTACATAATGCTGTCCCAAAAGCAGAGCTTTCTTTTCAGCACCATGGAGTGAATCCTTACCACCGCCACACCCGACTATCAGCAGGGCCTTGCCTGGCGGCGAAACTGTTCATTCAGCCTCATTTAGTGCCTTTCTAAAAAACATAGCTGACTTTTCTTTCACGTTTATTTAACCAGGTAGGCTATCTGAGAACAAGTTCTCATTTACAACTGCGACCTGGCCAAGATTTTAAAAAAGCAGTGAGACACAAACAACAACACAGAGTTACACATGGAATAAACAAAACATACAGTCAATAACACAATAGAAAAAAAGTATATATACAGTGTGTGTAAATGAGGTAAGATAAGGGAGGTAAGGCAATAAATAGGCCATAGTGCCGAAATAATTACAATTTAGCAATTAAACACTGGAGTGATAGAGACTGGAGTGATAGGTGTGCAGAAGATGAATGTGCAAGTAGAGATACTGGGGTGCAAAGGAGCAAGAAATAAAATAATAACAGTATGGGGATGAGGTAGTTGGATGGGCTATTTACTGATTGACTGTGTACAGGTGCAGTGATCTGTGAGCTGTTCTGACAGCTGGTGCTTAAAATTAGTGAGGGAGATATGAGTCTCCAGGTTCAGTGATTTTTGCAATTTGTTCCAGTCATTTGGCAGCAGAGAACTGGAAGAAAAGGCGGCTAAGGTAGTAATTGGCTTTGGCGGTGACCAGTGAAATATACCTAGCTGGAGCGCGTACTACGGGTAAGTGCTGCTATGGTGACCAGTGAGCTGAGATAAGGCGGGGCTTTACCTAGCAAAGACTTATAGATGACCTGGTGCCAGTGGGTTTGGCAACGAATATGAAGCGAGGGCCAGTGGAGGGTAGTATATGGGGCTTTGTTGACAAAACAGATGGCACTGTGATAGACTGAATCCAATTTGCTGAGTAGAGTGTTGGAGGCTATTTTGTAAACGACATCACCGAAGTTAAGGATCAGTAGGATAGTCAGTTTTACGAGGGTATGTTTGACAGCATGAGTGAAGGATGCTTTGTTGCGAAATAGGAAGCCGATTCTAGATTTAATTTTGGATTGGAGATGCTTAATGTGAGCCTGGAAGTAGAGTTTACAGTCTAAGCAGACACCTAGGTATTTGTAGATGTCTACATAAAAGTCAGAACCGTCCAGAGTATAGATGCAGGATGGGCGGGCAGGTGATGGTAGCGATCGGTTGAAGAGCATGCATTTAGTTTTCCATGGTTGACTTGATTGAACCTCTTAAGGATCCGCCCCTTTTTTTCAATTTTCGCCTCAAATGACATACCCAAATCTAACTGCCTGTAGATCAGGCCCTGAAGCAAGGATATGCATATTCTTGGTACCATTTGAAAGGAAACACTTTGAAGTTTGTGGAAATGTGAAAGGAATGTAGCAGAATATAACACAATAGATCTGGTGAAACATAATACAAAGACAAAACCAACCAGTCTTTTGTATTTTTTTGTACCATCATCTCGGAAATGCAAGAGAAAGGCCATAATGTATTATTCCAGCCCAGGTGCCCCAACTGGGAACTCTGGTAAAAAAAACATGGTTGAATCATGACGTCAGTGATCTTCAAGTCGACGCTCTAGAAAGAGGCCTGAGTTCCCGACTTGGAATTCCGAGTTGGATGACCATTCAAAATGTATTTTTCCAGTCGTAGCTCATTTTTTTCCCAGAGTTCCCAGGTGTCTTGAAGTCTAAGCTTTTCCAGTTCTGAGTTTCCAGTTGTTTTGAACTGGATTGACAGCATGACCAATGTATTCAACCTTTTCTGGCCCATGGTGTTGATTGTGAATGTTTATCCTTTTAAGTTTGGAAAAGAGACCCTTAAACCCAGAATTGGACCACACACCCTCTTCACTGAATAGCAGGCTAGTGATTGCTTTGTAACACTTGCAGTTAACCACTGATTCGTTCCAAACCACTCATTGTTGAATTTGCGATTTTCAACTTGTTGTGTAATGTTTATGTCCAATAGCCAATGAGCAGCGATACTTTTTATCTCTAATTTCTCTTCAAATGACAACAATTGCAAGGATTTGGCAGAAGATTGTCGATTTGATTCATAATAAAGACTACTTGTCTATCTTGCTACCTAAGATTTTGAAAGTATGATGTTGACATGATCAGTCCAATCACAGCTACGGTAGATATAACGTGATTTGATGTCATTTTGTCTGTGGCCAATGACATTGAGCCTTCTTGGATGGGCACTTCTAATGTACATCTATGGCAGCACCCAAGGGGTTTGAATTTTCGAGTTCTCCCTGTAGATTTTGCGGTGACGTAGTGTCCCCATGAGTGACAGAACACTGAGCCAATCACGGCGCAACTAGAGAACAGTACCAACCGCTACGCTCTGTATTTTCCGCTGGCTGGCCCACCACCACAGAAAACACTAAGCAAAATGAATTTTGGAGATGCATTACTCTAGAAAGCAAAAAAAGAGACCATGTTTGCCCCACCTGTCCTGAACGATGGGTTGTCATTGACAATGATGTATACTGTATGTATGGGCAATTCCATGGTTATGCTGAAACTCAGATTTTTCACTTACAATGTATACCAAACCATTTTTAAAAAATTAAAAGCAAACCATACAAGTCTATGCACAATGACTAATTTTAACAATTTACACTGAACATTTTACAAAAACACATTTATTGGAAGAACTGTGCAGATGCAAAGTTAGTGAAGTGGATTTACACCCGGGAACGGAATTGTGGTAACGCAATTTCATCATGTGTCCCTGATCTGTACTACACAGAAATGCATAATTAAAGATATGAATATCATTCTCTTCATGGTTATGTATCCTAAATAGATAGGCACACAAATATTTATGAATATGCATTATCCTCCTTTGCATATTTGTGTATTATTCTACACAATGGCTATTATTTTAATGAGCTCTGGCCCCAAACAAGACCCAATTTGGTTGGTCTGGAGCGGAGAGTATAGTACAGTAGAGTATAGTTCAGTACAGTAAAGTACAGTGTAGTAGAGTACAGTACAGTAGAGTACACTATAGTGTGCTCAACTCTAGTGTGCTCTACTGTGTACAGTACTGAACTCTACAGTACTGTACTATACTCCACATTTTTACTTTACTGTACTGAACTCTACAGTACTGTATAGGAGTATAACGGTACACACATTCGACCTTGGTTCTGTGTGCACCGTGAACCCAAATGAACGAACACACACACACACACACACACACACACACACACACACACACACACACACACACACACACACACACACACACACACACACACACACACACACACACACACACACACACATACATACATACATACATACATACATACATACATACATACATACATACATACAGTACCAGTCAAAAAGTTTGGACACACCTACAGTTGAAGTCGGAAGTTTACATACACCTTAGCCAAATACATTTAAACTCAGTTTTTCAATTCCTGACATTTAATCAGAGTCAGTTAGGATCACCACTTTATTTTAAGAATGTGAAATGTCAGAATAATAGTAGAGAGAATGATTTATTTCAGCTTTTATTTCTTTCATCAGGTTCCCAGTGGGTCAGAAGTTTACATACAATTCAAATCAAAGTGTATTTGACACGTGCGCCGAATACAACAGGTGTAATGCTTACTTACAGGCTCTAACCAATAGTGTGAAAAAAATGTATGTGTTTGTGTGTGTGTGTGTGTGTGTGTGTGTGTGTGTGTGTGTGTGTGTGTGTGTGTGTGTGTGTGTGTGTGTGTGTGTGTAGGTAAGTAAAGAAATAAAACAACAAAGACATTTGAAGATAACAGTAACAAGGCTATATACAGACAACGGTCATTCAGGCTTATTAAGGTAGTATGTACATGTAGGTATGGCTAAAGTGACTATGCATATATGATAAACAGAGAGTAGCAGCAGCTTAAAAGAGGGGTTGAGGGGGGGCACACAATGCAAATAGTCTGGGTAACCATTTGGTTACCAGTTCAGGAGTCTTATGGCTTGGGGGTAAAAACTGTTGAGAAGCTTTTTTGTCCTAGACTTGGCACTCCGGTACCGCTTGCCATGCTGTAGTAGAGAGAACAGTCTATGTCCTGTCCTGACCAGTCCTGGATGGCAGGCGGCTTAGCCCCAGTGATGTACTGGGCCGTACGCACTACCCTCTGAAGTGCCTTGCGGTCGGAGGCCGAGCAATTGCCGTACCAGGCAGTGATGCAACCGGTCAGGATGCTCTCGATGTTGCAGCTGTAGAACCTTTTGAGGATCTCAGGACCCATGCCAAATCTTTTTAGTTTCATGAGGGGGAATAGGCTTTGCCGTGCCCTCTTCATGACTGTCTTGGTGTGTTTGGACAATTCTAGTTTGTTGTTGATGTGGACACCAAGGAACTTGAAGCTCTCAACCTGCTCCACTACAGCCTCGTTGATGAGAATGGGGGCGTACTCGGTCGTCCTTTACCTGTAGTCCACAATCATCTCCTTAGTCTTGGTTACGTTGAGGGATAGGTTGTTATTCTGGCACCACCTGGCCAGGTCTCTGACCTCCTCCCTATGGGCTGTCTCGTCGTTGTCGGTGATCAGGCCTACCACTGTTGTGTCATCTGCAAACGTAATGATGGTGTTGGAGTCGTGCCTGGCCATGCAGTCGTGGGTGAACAGGGAGTACAGGAGGGGACTGAGCACGCACCCCTGGGGAGCTCCAGTGTTGAGGATCAGCGTGGCACTTACTCTCACCACCTGGGGAGGGCCTGTCAGGAAGTCCAGGATCCAGTTGCAGAGGGAGGTGTTTAGTCCCAGGTTCCTTAGCTTAGTGATGAGCTTTGAGGTTACTATGGTGTTGAACGCAGAGCTGTAGTCAATGAATAGCATTCTCACATAGATGTTCCTTTTGTCCAGGTGGGAAAGGGAAGTGTGGAGTGCAGTAGAGATTGCATCATCTGTAGATCTGTTTGGGCGGTATGCAAATTGGAGTGGGTCTAGGCTTTTTGGGATAATGGTGTTGATGTGAGCCATTATCAGCCTTTCAAAGCACTTCATGGCTACGGAGCCTTTGTGTTCTTGGGCACAGGGACTATGGTGGTCTGCTTGAAACATGTTGATATTACAGACTCAATCAGGGACATGTTGAAAATGTCAGTGAAGACACCTGCCAGTTGTTCAGCACATTCCCGGAGCACACGTCCTGTTAATTTGTCTGGCTCCACAGCCTTGGGTATGTTGACCTGTTAAAAGGTCTTACTCACGTCGGCTACGGAGAGCGTGATCACACAGTCGTCCAGAACAGTTGATGCTCTCAAGCAGGCCTCAGTGTTGCTTTCCTCGAAGTGAGCTTTGAAGTGATTTAGCTCATCTCGTAGGCTCATCTCACTGGGCAGCTCGCAGCTGTGCTTCCCTTTGTAGTCTGTAATAGTTTGCAAGCCCTGCGACATCCGACTAGCGTCGGAGCCGGTGTAGTATGATTCAATCTTAGCCCTGTATTGACGTTTTGCCTGTTTGATGGTTCGTCACAGGGCATAGCGGGATTTCTTGTAAGCTTCCGAGTCCCGCACCTTGAAAGCAGCAACTCTACCCTTTAGCTCAGTGCAAATATTGCCTCTAATCCATGGCTTCTGGTTGGGGTATGTACGTACAGTCACTGTGGGGACGACGTCCTCGATGCACTTATTGATAAAGCCAGTGACTGATGTAGTGTATTCCTCAATGTCATCGGAAGAATCACGGAACATGTTCCAGTCTGTGATAGCAAAACAGTCCTGTAGTTTAGCATCTGCTTCATCTGACCACTTTCTTATTGCCCGAGTCACTGGTGCTTCCTGCTTTAATTTTTGCTTGTAATCAGGAATCAGGAGGATAGAGTTGTGGTCGGATTTACCAAATGCAGGGCGAGGGAGAGCTTTGTACGCATCTCTGTGTGTGGAGTAAAGGTGGTCCAGAGTTTTTTTCCCTCGGGATGCACATTTAACATGTTGATAGAGATTTGGTAGAACTGATTTAAGTTTCCCTGCATTAAAGTCTCCACCCACTAGAAGCGCCGCCTCTGGGTGAGTGGTTTCCTGTTTGCTTATTTCCTTATACAGCTGACTGAGTGCGGTCTTAGTGCCAGCATCTGTTTGTGGTGGTAAATAAACAGCCATGAAAAGTATAGCTGAGAACTCTCTAGGCAAGTACTGTGGCCTGCAATTTATCACAATATACTCTACTTCAGGTGAGCAAAATCTAGAGACTTCCTTAGATTTCGTGCACCAGCTGTTGTTTACAAATATGCACAGACAGCCCTCACTTTGTCTTACTGGAGTGTGTTGTTCTATCCTGCCGGATCAGCATATATCCCGCTTTCTGAATATCCATGTCGTCATTCAGCCACGATTCCGTGAAACATAGGATATTACATTTTTTTGGTAGGATATTTGTGATCGTACCTAGTCTAATTTATTGTCCAATGATTGTATGTTGGCGAGTAATATTGACGTTAACGGCAGCTTTCCTACTCGCCTTCTGCCGATCCTGACGAGGCATCCGGATCTTCGTCCTCTGTACCTGCGTTGCTTCCACTTGCGAATACCTGGGAGGTCAGCCCTGCCGGGTGTTTGGAGAATATCATGTAAGTCTTGCTTCTTGTTGAAAAAATCTTTGTCTAATCCGAGGTGAGTGATCGCTGTTCTGATATCCAGAAGCTCTATTCTGCCGTAAGATACGGTTGCAGAAACATTATGTACAAAATAATACGCCAAAAAAACACATAATAGCACAATTGGTTGGGCGCCTGTAAAACTGCTGCCATTTCTTCCGGCACCATTTTTTAACACTCAATTAGAATTTGGTAGCCTTGCCTATAAATTGTTTTGAGTAGCCTTCCACAAGCTTCCCACAATAAGTTGGGTGAATTTTGGCCCATTCCTCCTGACAGAGCTGGTGCAACTGAGTCAGGTTTGTAGGCCTCCTTGCTCGCACACGCTTTTTCAGTTCTGCCCACACATTTTCTATAGGATTGAGATCAGGGCTTTGTGATGGCCACTCGAATGCCTTGACTTCGTTGTCCTTAAGCCATTTTGCCACAACTTTGGAAGTATGCTTGGGGTCATTGTCCATTTGGAAGACCCATTTGCGACCAATCTTTAACTTCCTGACTGATGTCTTGAGAAGTTGCTTCAATATGTCTATGTAATTTTCCGTCCTCATGAAGCCATCATACACAACATGATGCTGCCACCCCCGTGCTACACGGTTCAAAATAAATCAAATAAAATCAAATTTTATTTGTCACATACACATGGTTAGCAGAT
Organism: Oncorhynchus clarkii lewisi; assembly: GCF_045791955.1. NCBI lineage: Eukaryota > Metazoa > Chordata > Actinopteri > Salmoniformes > Salmonidae > Oncorhynchus > Oncorhynchus clarkii. The sequence continues at coordinate 37,476,619 of NC_092152.1, forward strand.
GTTAATGCGAGTGTAGCGAAATGCTTGTGCTTCTAGTTCCGACAATGCAGTAATAACCAACAAGTAATCTAGCTAACAATTCCAAAACTACTACCTTATAGACACAAGTGTAAGGGGATAAAGAATATGTACATAAAGATATATGAATGAGTGATGGTACAGAGCGGCATAAGCAAGATACAGTAGATGGTATTGAGTGCAGTATATACATATGAGATGAGTATGTAAACAAAGTGGCATAGTTAAAGTGGCTAGTGATACATGTATTACATAAAGATGCAGTAGATGATATAGAGTACAGTATATACATATACATATGAGATGAATAATGTAGGGTATGTAAACATTATATTAGGTAGCATTGTTTAAAGTGGCTAGTGATATATTTTACATAATTTCCCATCAATTCCCATTATTAAAGTGGCTGGAGTTGAGTCAGTGTGTTGGCAGCAGCCACTCAATGTTAGTGGTGGCTGTTTAACAGTCTGATGGCCTTGAGATATAAGCTGTTTTTCAGTCTCTCGGTCCCAGCTTTGATGCACCTGTACTGACCTCGCCTTCTGGATGATAGCGGGGTGAACAGGCAGTGGCTCGGGTGGTTGTTGTCCTTGATGATCTTTATGGCCTTCCTGTGACATTGGGTGGTGTAGGTGTCCTGGAGGGCAGGTAGTTTGCCCCCGGTGATGCGTTGTGCAGACCTCACTACCCTCTGGAGAGCCTTACGGTTGTGGGCGGAGCAGTTGCCGTACCAGGCGGTGATACAGCCCGACAGGATGCTCTCGATTGTGCATCTGTAGAAGTTTGTCAGTGCCTTTGGTGACAAGCCAAATTTCTTCAGCCTCCTGAGGTTGAAGAGGCGCTGCTGCGCATTCTTCACGATGCTGTCTGTGTGGGTGGACCAATTCAGTTTGTCTGTGATGTGTACGCAGAGGAACTTAAAACTTACTACCCTCTCCACTACTGTTCCATCGATGTGGATAGGGGGGTGTTCCCTCTGCTGTTTCCTGAAGTCCACAATCATCTCCTTAGTTTTGTTGACGTTGAGTGTGAGGTTATTTTCCTGACACCACACTACGAGGGCCCTCACCTCCTCCCTGTAAGACGTCTCGTCGTTGTTGGTAATCAAGCCTACCACTGTTGTGTTGTCCGCAAACTTGATGATTGAGTTGGAGGCGTGCGTGGCCACGCAGTCGTGGGTGAACAGGGAGTACAGGAGAGGGCTCAGAACGCACCCTTGTGGGGCCCCAGTGTTGAGGATCAGCGGGGTGGAAATGTTGTTGCCTACCCTCACCACCTGGGGGCGGCCCGTCAGGAAGTCCAGTACCCAGTTGCACAGGGCGGGGTCGAGACCCAGGGTCTCGAGCTTGATGACGAGCTTGGAAGGCACTATGGTGTTAAATGCCGAGCTGTAGTCGATGAACAACATTCTCACATAGGTATTCCTCTTGTCCAGATGGGTTAGGGCAGTGTGCAGTGTGGTTGAGATTGCATCGTCTGTGGACCTATTTGGGCGGTAAGCAAATTGGAGTGGGTCTAGGATGTCAGGTAGGGTGGAGGTGATATGGTCCTTGACTAGTCTCTCAAAGCACTTCATGATGACGGAAGTGAGTGCTACGGGGCGGTAGTCGTTTAGCTCAGTTACCTTAGCTTTCTTGGGAACAGGAACAACGGTGGCCCTCTTGAAGCATGTGGGAACAACAGACTGGGATAGGGATTGATTGAATATGTCCGTAAACACACCAGCCAGCTGGTCTGCGCATGCTCTGAGGGCACGGCTGGGGATGCCGTCTGGGCCTGCAGCCTTGCGAGGGTTGACACGTTTAAATGTTTTCCTCACGTCGGCTGCAGTGAAGGAGAGTCCGCATGTTTTAGTTGCGGGCCGTGTCAGTGGCACTGTATTGTGGGATGGTGTTCTTCGGCTTGCAAGCCTCCCCCTTTTCCTCCAAACATAACGATGATCATTACGGCCAAACAGTTCTATTTTTGCTTCATCAGACCAGAGGACATTTCTCTGTCCCCATGTGTAGTTTCAAACTGCAGTTTGGCTTTTTTTAATGGCGGTTTTGGAGCCGTAGTTTCTTCCTTGCTGAGGGCCTTTCAGGTTATATCAATACAGGACTCGTTTTACTGTGGATATAGATACTTTTGTACCTGTTTCCTCCAGCATTTTTACAGCATTTGCACTTTTCGCACCAAAGTACATTCATCTCTAGGAGACAGAATGCGTCTCCTTCCTGAGCGGTATGACGGCTGTGTGGTCCCATGGTGTTTATACTTGCATACTATTGTTTGTATAGATTAACGTGGTACCTTCAGGCATTTGGAAATTGCTCCCAAGGATGAACCAGACTTGTGGAGGTCTACAATTTTATTTATTTTTCTTGGCTGATTTCTTTTGATTTTCCCATGATGTCAAGCAAAGAGGCACTGAGTTTGAAGGTATGCCTTGAAATACATCCACAGGTACACCTCCGATTGACTCAAATTATGTCAATTAGGCTATCAGAAGCTTCTCAAGCCATGACATAATTTTCTGGAATTGTCCAAGCTATTTAAAGGCACAGTCCACTTAGTGTATGTAAACTTCTGACCAACTGGAGTTGTGATTCAGTGAAATAATCTGTCTGTTAAGAATTGTTGGGAAAATGACTTGTGTCATGTACGAAGTAGATGTCCTAACCGACTTGCCAAAATGATAGTTTGTTAACAAGAAACTTGTGGAGTGGTTGAAAAACAAGTTTTAATGACTCCAACCTAAGTGTGTATGTAAACTTCTGACTTCAACTTACTCAATCAAGGGCTTTTCTTTATTTTTACTATTTTCTACATGTAGAATAATAGTGAAGACATCAAAACTATTAAACAACACGTATGGAATCATGTAGTAACCAAAGAGTGTTAAATAAATCTAAATATATTTTATATTTGACATTCTTCAAAGTAGCCTCCCTTTGCCTTGATGACAGCTTTGCACACTCTTGGCATTCTCTTAACCAGCTTCATGAGGTAGTCACCTGGAATGCATTTCAATTATCAGGTGTACCTTGTTAAAAAAAAATATTTGTGGAATTTCTTTCCGTCTTAATGCGTTTGAGGTAATCAGTTGTGTTGTGACAAGGTAGGGGTGGTATACAGAAGATATCCCTATTTGGTAAAATACCAAGTCCATATTTTGGCAAGAACAGCTCAAATAAGCAAAGAGAAACGACAGTCCATCATTACTTTAAGAGATGAAGGTCAGTCAATCCGGAAAATTACCAGAACTTTTAAAGTTCCTTCAAGTGCAGTTTCAAAAATCATCAAGCGCAATGGTGAAACTGGCCACAGGAAAGGAAGACCCAGAGATACCTCTGCTGCAGAGGATAAGTTCATTAGAGTTAACTGCAATTCAGATTGCAGCCCAAATAAATGCTTCGCAAAGTTCAAGTAACAGACACATCTCAACATCAACTGTTCAGAGGAGACTGTGTGAATCAGGCATTCATGGTTGAATTGCTGCAAAGAAACCACTACTAAAGGACACCAATAAGATGAAGAGACACGAGCAATTGACATTAGTAGGGGTCCAACCGCCATGTCTTCGTGAGACGCAAAGTAGGTGAACGGATGTTCTCCGCATGTGTGACTCCCACCGTGAAGCATGGAAGAGGAGGTGCGATTGTGTGGGGATGCATTGCTGGTGACACTGTCAGTGATTTATTTAGAAATCAAGCCATAAGTGTGCCAGCATGGCTACCACAGCATTCTGCAGCAATACGCCATCCCATCTGGTTTGCGTTTAGTGGGACTTTAATTTGTTTTTCAACAGGGCAATTACCCAAAACACACCACCAGACTGTGTAAAAGTTATTTGACCAAGAAGGAGAGTGATGGACTGCTGCATCAGATGTCCAAACCTCCACAATCACCCATTTGAGATGGTTTGGGATGAGTTGAACCGCAGAGTGAAGCAAACAAGTGCTCAGCATATGTGGGAACTCTTTCAAGACTGTTGGAAAAGCATTCCTAATGAAGCTGGTTGAGAGAATGCCAAGTGTGTACAAAGCTGTCATCAAGGCAAAGGGTGGACACTTTGAAGAATCTCAAATTTATTTTGATTTGTTAACACGTTTTTTGGTTACTACATGATTCCATATGTGTTATTTCATAGTTTTGATGTCTTCACTATTATTCTACAATGAAACTTTTGACTGGCACTGTATGTAGAGTGAATAAAACACTAGGCCTATAGGCTATGTCTACACTGCATTGTATGCTTTGAGTAAATCTGAGATGAAAAACATTGTAGGCTATTCCGTTAAAATAAACTAGAGCCTATGAACACGTTGTGATAAAAATGTCAATCTTAATTGGCACATTTCAAACTATCCTTTTGTGAAGCGCAGCAAGGGATCTAGTTCTGTATGATGACGAGTGATGGGGTTGATAAATGTAACGGTTTTCTTGAGGTGAAGGAGAGTCCAAAATGCAGCGTGGTATTCTTGATACATGTTTAATGACGATGAAAAACGAACAATACAAAAAACATAACGAAAACCTATACAGCATATCTCTGGTGCAAACAAACACAGAGACAGGAACAATCACCCACGAAACACTCAAAGAATATGGCTGCCTAAATATGGTTCCCAATCAGAGACAACGATAAACACCTGCCTCTGATTGAGAACCACTCCAGACAGCCATAGACTATGCTAGATACCCCCACTAAGCCACAAACCCAATACCTAACAAAAACCCCAAGACAAAACACACCACATAAAAAAACCCATGTCACACCCTGGCCTGACCAAAATAATAAAGAAAACACAAAATACTAAGACCAGGGCGTGACAATAAACCGGATTTGGAGGATCCTCTATCATCATTTAAATCTTCAGTTTGGAAAACAGTAGCAGCCAAAATGGATTGAACTTAGGTAATCAACTAAATGTTTTGAATTTATTTGAACATGATAAGATGATAGGACATGAATGAACAACATGCATAAATTCTTTGTATTTTCTTCTACTTTCTGAAGAGGCAACAGCGTGGGATTGACCCATCTGTGTGTGATTGTTCTACTGCCACTACAGTGCATTTGGAAAGTATTCAGACCCCTTGACTTTTTCCACATTTTGTTATGTTCCAGCCTTATACTAAAATGGATTAAATAAAACGTTTTCCTCATCAATCTACACACAATACCCCCTAATGGCAAAGAGAAAACAGGTTTTTAGAAATGTTTGCAAATGTATTGAAAATACTAAAGTATTCATAAGTATTCCGACCCTTTCCTATGAGACTGGAAATTGAGATCAGGTGCATCTTGTTTCCATTTATCATCCTTGAGTTGTTTCTACAACTTGATTGGAGTCCACCTGTGGTAAATTCAATTGATTGGATATGACTTGCAAAGTCACACACACGTATGTAGGGTCCCACAGTTGCCAGTACATGTCAGAGCAAAAAAACAAGCCATGAGGTTGAAGGAATTGTCCGTAGAGCTCAGAGACAGGATTGTGTCAAGGCACAGATCTGGGGAAGGGTACTAAAACATTTCTGCAGCATTGAAGGTCCCCAAGAACACAGTGGCCTCCATCATTCTTAAATGGAAGAAGTTTGAAACCACCAAGACTAGAGCTGTCTTCCCGGCCAAACTGAGCAATCAGGGGAGAAGGACCTTGGTCAGGGAGGTGACCAAGAAACTGATGGTCACTAACAGAGCTCCAGAGTTCCTCTATGGAGATGGGAGAACCTTTCAGAGGGACAACCATCTCTGCAGCACTCCACCAATCAGTTCTTTATGGTAGAGTGATCAGACGGAAGCCACCCACCCCTCTGTAAAAGGCACATGACATCCTGCTTGGAGTTTGCCAAAAGACATCTAAAGACTCTCAGACCATGAGAAACAAGATTCTCTGGTCTGATGAAACCAAGATTGAACTCTTTGGCCTGAATGCCAAGCCTCACGTGTGGAGGAAATCTTGCACCATCCTTACAGTGAAGTATCATGCTGTGGGGATGTTTTTCAGTGGCAGGGACTGGGAGACTAGTCAGGATCGAGGGAAAGATGAACAGAGCAAAGTACAGAGAGATCCTTGATGAAAACCTGCTCCAGAGCGCTCAGGACCTCAGACTGTGGGCGAAGGTTCACCTTCCAACAACAGAATGACCCTAAGCACACAGCCAAGACAATGCAGGAGTGGCTTTGGGATAAGTCTCTGAATGTCCTTGATTGGCCCAGCCAGAGCCCGGACTTGAACACTATCAAACATCTCTGGAGAGAACTGAAAATAGCTGTACAGCAACGCTCCCCATCCAACTTGACAAAGCTTGAGAGGATCTGCATAGAAGAATGGGAGAAAGTCCCCAAATACAGGTTTGCCAAGCTTGTAGCTTCATACCCAAGAAAACGCGAGGCTGTAATCGCTGCCAAAGGTGCTTCATAAAGTACTGAGTAAAGGGTCTTAATACTTGTGTAAATGTAATATTTCATTTCTAAAATCCTGTTTTTGTTTTGTCATTATGGGATATTGTGTGTAGGTTGATGAGGGAAATCCATTTTAGAATAAGGCTGTAACGTAAGAAAATGTGGAAAAAGTCAAGGGGTCTGAATACTTTCCAAAATGCCCTGTATGTATCCGTTAGCAATGATGCTCATGACAACGCCTTCTGGTAGATGAAAGGCTTTCCCAAAAACCTTCTAAATTATATGTTAACTACAAAGTAGTCTATGCATACCTGGCTGAATGGTATCATGATTATTTACATCAATCCAGTGGTGATTTGTTCAGCAAACTCTGCATGTGTGCTTCAGAAACATCACTAACCAAGCAAGGCTCTTGCTGGTAGCACCTAAATTAAAAGGTATCTACACCCATAAATCTACATTTCTGAGATTCTTCCCAGACCTAAAAAAAAAAATGTCTCCTGGTGTGGTTTACTCATTGTTGTGGACTTAGAACCTCCAAATTAGTTGTTTTTCTTTTTTTTTAAAGTGTGATTTTGAGACTGAAAACCTGAAAAACAGGGAAAATCTGAAACATCGAAAACCAAAATGGAGAAAACGGAATAACGCAAAAAATACAAACGGTTTTATAGGACCCTACATCATATGGCTCAAGATCTATTCCTGGGTTAGTTTTACTTCTTTTGCCAAAAACAAAAATGAACTACAGTAACTGTTGGCATTTCATTTTCTCACTGTATCGAAACCGAACAGTAAACCCCAAAAACCACAATATGTACTGAACTTTCGGTTTGGTTAACGGTTACACCCCTACTACTGAACCAACTTTACTGCACTGTACTCTTCTGTGCTGTGCTATGCTGTACTGTACTATACTCTACTTTTCTTTATTGTATTCTATTTTACTGTCCTGTACTGTACTGTATGGTACTGTACTGTATGGTACTGCACTGTATGGTACTGCACTGTATGGTACTGCACTGTATGGTACTGTACTGTATGGTACTGTACTGTATGGTACTGCACTGTATGGTACTGTACTGTATGGTACTGCACTGTATGGTACTGCACTGTATGGTACTGTACTGTATGGTACTGCACTGTATGGTACTGCACTGTATGGTACTGTACTGTATGGTACTGCACTGTATGGTACTGCACTGTATGGTACTGTACTGTATGGTACTGCACTGTATGGTACTGTACTGTATGGTACTGCACTGTATGGTACTGTACTGTATGGTACTGTACTGTATGGTACTGTACTGTATGGTACTGTACTGTATGGTACTGCACTGTATGGTACTGTACTGTATGGTACTGTACTGTATGGTACTGTACTGCACTGTATGGTACTGTACTGTATGGTACTGCACTGTATGGTACTGCACTGTATGGTACTGTACTGTATGGTACTGCACTGTATGGTACTGTACTGTATGGTACTGTACTGTATGGTACTGTACTGTATGGCACTGTACTGTATGGTACTGTACTGTATGGTACTGCACTGTATGGTACTGTACTGTATGGTACTGTACTGTATGGCACTGCACTGTATGGTACTGTACTGTATGGTACTGCACTGTATGGTACTGTACTGTATGGTACTGCACTGTATGGTACTGTACTGTATGGTACTGTACTGTATGGTACTGCACTGTATGGTACTGTACTGTATGGTACTGCACTGTATGGTACTGCACTGTATGGTACTGTACTGTATGGTACTGCACTGTATGGTACTGCACTGTATGGTACTGTACTGTATGGTACTGTACTGTATGGTACTGCACTGTATGGTACTGCACTGTATGGTACTGTACTGTATGGTACTGCACTGTATGGTACTGTACTGTGCTGTCCAAACTTGTGAACCCAACTGTGGTTTGTGACTGCTATGATTTTCCATTGTAGCCAATTCAATTGCAAAAATTCCATTACCAATTTTTTGGGGAAATTCTTTTACCAATTTGTTTTAATCACTTAATAGTTCATAAACACAATTTAAATCAGTAAAAACACTAACTAATTGATACGTCTACCTTTACTTGGTACTTCTGTGAACTTTCATTATCCTTCTTTCTCATGAAGGAGAGAAATCAGAAAATATCATAAAGATATGTGGGTTTCTGGTAATGGAATATTAAGGCACACGGAAATGTTTGTTTAACTTACAGAAGGCAGGAAATGTAAGACCCCCTTTCCACCTGTTTGACCAGAAATCAAAGCCTTTGTTAATTTCTTATTTTTAGGATGGAAAATAGTTGAAAGAGTTATGTATGCCTTAATTTCTCAAAAAATATAGACTATTAGCATTTTCATTTGACACCCAATTTGACATGCTCCTATGAACTTCATGTTGGCGCTCTTGGGTACTTTTACATGGAAATGTCTGTCTGTCTAATCACACATTACATCACAGGCATGTATGTCATGATCACATTAAACACATGGTTTCCATTTGTTTGATACCATTGCATTCACTCCACAAATGAGTCACATCACACTTCAGTGACGCTGAGTGCATCATAACAACGCTAGCCAGCTGTTATCTCCCTTGAGAAAACTGCAAATGTTGTCTTGTTTGGGGGAGTGGATCTGTGACTCTTACAGTAACCAAAATAGAGAGACTAAAATATAAAATAAATCAGGTGGAGTTGGAATTGCATCCCTTACCCAGAACACTCAGCTAGTTGAATGGAATTGAGGATGTTTTCACTATGTGAGGATGTACACATTGCTCAATGTGGTGTAATTGAGTTCACTGCAGCACAATAGCTTGAATACACAGTTGTTATTTTCAGTCAGCTTGTTAGCTGATTTAAGAGGGCACCTACACAGCTGCAATCTTAGCAGAGGGCTATTATACATACAATAATAATAGGAACAATAAGTTTTAATATTTGAGAGAGTAAATACAAAGACCTTCAGGACAATAAAGTGTTAGGAGATTACATTTTATTTAACTAGGCAAGTCAGTTAAGAACAAATTCTTATTGACAATGATGGCCTTGAAACAGTGGGTTCGGGGACAGAAAAACAGATTTTTACCTTATCAGCTCAGGGATTTGATCTAGCAACTTTTTGGTTACTGGCCCAACGCTGTAACCACTACGCTACCTGCCACCCCTCAATGAAAGCTTAGAAACCTTAAATAAAGAAAAGTAAAAATAATTTTGATGTAAACCAATATCTCTTGTGTGAATTAAACTACTATTTTATATTATTTATATGTTTTTTTTATTTAACCTTTATTTAACTAGGCAAGTTAGTTAAGAACAAATTATTATTTACAATGATGGCCTACCAAAAGGCAAAAGGCCTCCTGCGGGGACGGGGGTTGGGATTAAAAATGTAATTAAATGAAAATATAGGACAAAACACACATCATGACAAGAGAGAAAACACAACACTACATAAAGAGAGACCTAAGACAACATCGTAGCATGGCAGCAACACATGACAACACAGCATGGTAGCAATACAACATGACAACAACATGGTAGCAACACAACATGGCAGCAGCACAACATGATAGCAGCACAAAACAGGGTACCAACATTATTGGGCACAGACAACAGCACAAAGAGCAAGAAGGTAGAGACCCCCATACACCACACAAAGCAGCCAAACTGTGTTTGTAAACTGTTTGTGTCTACAAGTTTCTTAGAGTTGCTTACAGTTGGTTAGGGTTTTTCAAAGTAACATATGAAATTAAGTTGACTTTGATGTACCAAATGTCAGTAGCCTACTTTGTATACACATTGAGTTGTTATTTTACCTGAAATGTACAAGGTCCTCTACTCCGATAATTAATCCACACGTAAAATAGTCAACCAAATCGTTTCTAGTCATCTCTCCTCCTTCCAGTCTTCTTCTGCTTTGGACTTTATATGGCAATTGGCAACTAACTTTCATAATAAGGTGTATTACCATAACCGACTTCAGTTCATCTTTCAATTGCCCACGTGGGTATAACCAATGAGGAGATGGGAGAGGCAGGACTTGCAGCGCATTCTAACCTAAATGACAGAATGAAAAAAAGGAAGCCTGTGCAGAATAAAAAATATTCCAAAACATGCATCCTGTTTGCAATAATGCATTAAAGTAAAATGCAAAAAATGTGGCAAAGAAATGAACTTTATGTCCTGAATACAAAGTGTTACAACACATCACTGAGTACCACTCTTAATATTTTCAAGCATGCTGGTGGCTGCATCATGTTGTGGGTATGTTTGTCATCGGCAAGGACTAGGGAGTTTTTTGGGGATAAAAAGGAAGGGAATAGAGCTAAGTACAAGTTAAATCCTAGAGGAAAACCTGGTTCAGTCTTTTTTCCAACAGACACTGTGAGACAAATTCACCTTTCAACAGGACAATAACCTAAAACAGAAAGCCAAATATACACTGGAGTTGCTTACCAAGACGACATTGAATGTTCCTGAGTAGGGTTGTAGGGGGTCATGAAATTTTGTCAGCTGTCATGCAAAAGTCTGCCAGTCTCACGGTAATTGATCGTTAGTTAACATAAACAAGTTTAGCATCTCCAGGCCTCCATGCAGACAAGCTGTGCGCCTTTGGAATATCTACATTTAAAAAAGTCCAATAAATTAATTTATCTCAATAAATCCATCATTAATTTTAGTCAGGTCTAAAGAAATATTATTATATGAAGAAAATATATTTTAGAAGAACAGAATATGAGTTGGCCTACTGTATGTTATCTGGCTATGCTCTATGCCATAGGCTGTAGGCTTGTTCATTTAGCTGGCAATACAGTCCCTTGCAAAAGTATTCACCCCCCTTGGCATTTTTCCTATTTTGTTGCATTACAACCTGGAATTAAAATGTATTTTTATTTGGAATTCATGTAATGGACATATACAAAATAGTCCAAATTGGTAAAGTGAAATTAAAATAAAAAACTTGTTTAAAAAAAAATCTAAAAAATAAACAACGGAAAAGTGGTGCATGCATATGTATTCACCCCCTTTGCTATGAAGCCCCTAAATCAGATCTGGTGCAACCAACTACCTTCAGAAGTCACATAATTAGTTAAATAAAGTCCACCTGTGTGCAATCTAAGTGTCACATGATCTGTCACATGATCTCAGTAGATCTGTTCAGTTCCTGTTCTGAAAGGCCCCAGAGTCTGCAACACTACTAAGCAAGGGGCACCACCAAGCAAGCGACACCATGAAGACCAAGGATCTCTCCAAACAGTTCAGGGACAAAGTTGTGGAGAAGTACAGATCAGGGTTGGGTTATAAAAAATATCCGAAACTTTGAACATCCCACGGAGCACCATTAAATACATTCATAAAAAATTGAAAGAATCTGGCACCAAAACAAACCTGCCAAGAGAGGGCCCCCCACCAAAACTCATGGACCAAACAAGGAGGGCATTAACCAGAGAAGCAACAAAGAAACCCAAAGATTACCCTGAAGGAGCTGTAAAGCTCCACAGCTGAGATTGGAGTATCTGTCCATAGGACCACTTTAAGCCGTAAACTCCACAGAGTTTGCCTTACGGAAGAGTGGCCAGAAAAAAAGTCATTGCTTAATGAAAAAAATAAGCAAGCACATTTGGTGTTCGCTAAAAGGCATGTGGGAGACTCCCCAAACATATGGAAGAAGGTACTCTGGTTAGATGAGACTAAAATTGAGCTTATTGGCCATCAAGGAAAACATTATGTCTGGCGCAAACCCAACACCTCTCATCACCCAGAGAACATCATTCCCACAGTGAAGCATGGCTGTGGCAGCATCATGCTGTGGGGATGTTTTTCATCAGCAGGGACTGGGAAACTGGTCAGAATTGAAGGAATGATGGATGGCGCTAAATACAGGGAAATTCTTGAGGGAAACCTGTTTCATTCTTCAAGAGATTTGAGACTGGGACGAAGGTTCACCTTCCAGCAGGTCAATGACCCTAAGAATACTGCTAAAGCAACAGTTGAATGGTTTAAGGGGAAACATTTAAATGTCTTGGAATGGCCTTGTCAAAGCCCAGACCTCAATCCAATTGAGAACCTGTGGTATGATGTAAAGATTGCTGTACACCAGCGGAACTCATCCGACTTGAAGGAGCTGGAGCAGTTTTGCCTTGAAGAATGGGCAAAAATCCCAGTGGCTAGATGTGCCAAGCTTATAGAGACATACCTTAAGAGACTTGCAGCTGTAATTGCTGCAAAAGGTGGCTCTACAAAGTATTGACTTTGGGGGGGTGAATCGTTATGCAATCAAGTTTTCAGTTTTTTTGTCTTATTTCTTGTTTGTTTCACCCCCAAAAATGTTTTGTATATTCAAAGTGGTAGGCATGTATATGCTTATAAGTCCAATGCCATTATTTTATATTATATGATTTTATAGGAAGAAGTATAAAATGTTCCTCATCAATCTACACACAATACCCCATAATGACAAAGCAAAAACAGGTTTTTAGAAATGTTTACAAATGTATTAAAAAAACAACAGAAATACCGTATTTACATAAGTATTCAGACCTTTTGTCATGAGACTCAAAATTGAGTTCAGCTGCAGCCTGTTTCCATTGATCATCCTTGAGATGTTTCTACAACTGGATTGGAAATTCAATTGATTGGGCATGATTTGGAAAGGCCCACACCTGTCTATAAGGTTCCACAGTTAACAGTACATGTCAGAGCAAAAACCAAGCCATGAGGTCGAAGGAATTGTCCGTAGAGCTCAGAGACAGGATTGTATACAGGCACAGATCTGGGGAAGGGTACCAAAAAATGTCTGCAGCATTGAAGGTCCCCAATAACACGGTGGCCTCCATCATTCTTAAATGGAAGAAGTTTGGAACCACCAAGACTCTTCCTAGAGCTGGTCGCTCAGCCAAACTGAGCAATCAGGGGAGAAGGGCCTTGGTCAGTGAGGTGACTAAGAACCTCTTAAGCTCTTACATAGAGTCAAATGAACTTATTTCAGGGCTGTCGATGTGTAGGCTTGGGGGGGGGGGGGGGGTATACACGACTGTGATTATGATCGAAGAGAATTATCTTAGTAGATAATGCGGTCGGCATTTGATTGTAAGGAATTCTAGGTCAGGTGAACAAAAGGACTTGAGTTCCTCTATGTTGTTATGATCACACCACGTCTCGTTAATCATAAGGCATACACCCCCGCCCTTCTTCTTACCAGAGAGATGTTTGTTTCTGTCGGCGCGATGCGTGAAGAAACCAGGTGGCTGTACCGACTCTGATGACGTATCCCGAGTGAGCCATGTTTCCGTGAAACAAAGAACGTTACAATCTCTGATGTCTCTCTGGAAGGCAACCCTTGCTCGGATTTCGTCTACCTTGTTGTCAAGAGACTGGGCATTGGCGAGTTGTATGTTCGGGAGCGGTGCGCGGTGTGCCCATCTACGGTGCCTGACCAGAAGACCGCTCCGTCTGCCCCTTCTGCGTCGCCTTTGTTTTGGGTCGTTGGCTGGGATCTGATCCATTGTCCTGGGTGGTAGACCAAACAGAGGATCCACTTCGGGAAAGTCGTATTCCTGGTCTTAATGTTGGTGAGTTGACGTTGCTCTTATATCCAATAGTTCCTCCCGACTGTATGTAATAAAATTTAAGATTTCCTGGGGTAACAATGTAAGAAATAACACATAGAAAAACAAAATACTGCATAGTTTCCTAGGAACGCGAAGCGAGGCGGCCATCTCTGTCGGCGCAGGAATTTATACTGTATTCTATCCATTTCATCTTAGCCTATGCCGCTCTGTCATTGCTCATCCATATATTTATATTTATATATTCTTAATCAATTCCTTTACTTAGATGTGTGTATTAGGTATCTGTTTTGGAATTGTTAGATATTACTTGTTAGATATTGCTGCACTGTCGGAACTAGAAGAACAAGCATTTCGCTACACTCGCAATAACATCTGCTAAGCATGTGTATGTGACCAATAACATTTGATTTGATTTTGATTTTATGTTTTTCAGCGGCAGAGACTGGGAGACTAGTCAGGATTGAGGAAAAGATGAACGGAGCAAAGTACAGAGAGATCCTTGATGAAAACCTGCTCCAGAGCTCTCAAAACCTCAGACTTGTGTGAAGGTTCACCTTCCAACAGGACAACAACCTTAAGCACACAGTCAAGACAACGCAGGAGTGGAATCGGGACAAGTCTCTGAATGTCCTTGAGTGACCCAGCCAGAGCCTGGACTTGAACCCGATCGAACATCTCTGGAGATCCAAGATCAACCTTACAGAGCTTGAGAGGATTTGCAGAGAAAAATGGGAGAAACTCCCAAAATACAGGTTTGTCAAGCTTGTAGCTTCATACCCAAGAAGACTCGAGGCTGTAATCGCTGCCAAACATGCATCCAGAAAGTACTGCATAAGGGTCTGAATACTTATGTAAATGTGACATTTCCGTTTTTTTATACAGTTGCAAAAATGTCTATAAACCATTTTTTTTGCTTTGTTATTATGGGGTATTGTGTGTAGATCGTTTCCAAATGCACTATATATTTAGAGTTATTTGGCAACGTTAGTTGTGAAAAACAAAACATATATGGTCTGCATGATGCCACTATGGGCTATTGATAATTTGAGAAAGTCCGAAAAAAAAGCTTGTGGTTTGTTACTTGCCTCAGGCTGCACATATGTTTTCTCATCAAGTGATCATATTTCCACCCATCATGCTATTCTGAATTTAATATTGTCTTTGCTAATATGTCATCTGAATGCACTCCAACATCAAATGGAGGCCGCGCGCTTCCCCGCAGGTCCGTTTTTTTATGATGCCAGATTGACTACTTCGGTTTTATAGCGGAGCTGTGTTTAATGTGAGCAGCTGATAAATGTAACAACACTTATTTCACTTCACACATGAGCATGCTCTGGCTGTGCGAGAGGTGATATTCCGCCCAAACTCTGTATGCCATTGGCTCTCCAACCCTGTTCCTGTAGCTACCCCAGTGCTTAATTTGGGAAACCAAGTGAAATCTGTTCGCGAACATCGATAGTAGCATGTTTTCGCAATGAAAATATTTCACTAAACTATTGACTGCGTGCTCGTGGAAGGAATAAAGGAGAACGAAGGAATACTGTAAAGGAGAGAAAGGAGGAGATGGAAACGCACGGTGGTGAGATATTCTGTGGCTAAAGGTGTCTGCCCATTAATTATGAAAATATACTAATTTCCCTAGTAGGCTATTCAAAATCAAATTCACTACCATTTCTAATTGTAAACCGCCCTACAAAATCAATGAACTAACAGTATCCCCTAGGGCTGGCTGTTCTCTCCCAGACTCTTGGATAGAAATGTTGGGAGTGTACCGTAAGGTAACCAATCCATCAAATGTGCATAATAATACATTCCACACTCAAGGCGAATACTCAAATTTGTTTACTTTTGGAGTAAAGGCTAGACCAAGTTTGTAGCAAAGACATCTTAAAGCAGTTTTGTTGTGTGCTTTTCTGCTATGCGTAATATGTTGTAGGTTATGTATTGTGTAACAGCATCACAATAATAATTTAAATTCATGTTTTTCTTTCGTGCTTGGGCTCACAAGTCTATGCATATGCATAAGCTCCAATAGGCTATGCATGAGGTGTATTTAATTAATAATCACCTTAGAAAGCGCTGTCCATTTCGTTTTGCTGTGTTAGACTTTGAAACAACATCCGCAACGACCATTGTTTTTCACTCAGTTTCA
Source organism: Oncorhynchus clarkii lewisi (assembly GCF_045791955.1). Classification (NCBI taxonomy): domain Eukaryota; kingdom Metazoa; phylum Chordata; class Actinopteri; order Salmoniformes; family Salmonidae; genus Oncorhynchus; species Oncorhynchus clarkii. The sequence goes on from NC_092152.1 coordinate 37,492,765, forward strand.
ACCTGCTTTCGAACTTTCTTCAAATTGATCATCACAGTGAGGTGAGTTTTTAAAGCATGATACATTTGCTTTGATGTCAGAGTGGTTAGAGGGATAATAGAGCACTGAGTACCAGTCCATTAACAACCTGATGGTGGTTAGGGTACTATCCAATGCATGTCCTGAGTGCATAAGAGATTACCTTAACTCGCGTGAAATTTTACTGCGGTCATGACTCCCGGTGTGATGGTAATACTGTCACTGCAACAGCCCTATTCTTATGTGGCCTAGTTACAGTTTTGACTTAAATCGGCTTGAAAATCTATGGCAAGATTTGAAAATAACTGTCTAGAAATGATCAACAACCAACTTCACATATCTTGAAGAATTTTTAAAGAATAATGTGCAAATATTGTACGATCCAGGTGTGCAAAGCTCATAGAGACTTACCCAGAAAGACTCACAGCTATATTTGCTGCCAAATGTATTGACATGTAGTGGCTAGGGTTCATTATTCTAAATGGCCACTTCTATAAACACCTAAATACAGGTTTGGTTCCTTATAGGTTTCCATAGATGTGGCATTTTATCATCTGGAATCTTTGTGACTACATAAGTAGAAAACTATAGCTCTACTAGGTGTCTTCCATCAAGCGCCATCACCTGTCCTAATGAGTTACTGACACCATTTTTACCCATAACCCCTCATTCTCTATTCTTACAGGTCAACCATAGGTGTCCACCTGGTGTCACAATAGCATCCATAAAAGGCTTCTAATATACATACTGTATATTATAACATAATGAACAGTTTACATACATTCCTCTACAATAATAAGCATTCTCAATAGATTTCTATATCTTTCATAAATCAACCCAAATAAGTCGCTAACATCGAAACGGTTCTAACACTTCTAACACTTCTAACACACACGTTTTTTTAAAACTTGCTGATCCAATTGATCAGCTTCATTTTTCAGTTTACCACCCCTTCATCCCTGTCTGTGAGGAATTATAACAACCCAGTAAAAAAAATGAAATATTCAGCTTGACCTTTTAAATATTAGGAAATGTAATCATCACCATCTGTTGTTGCACCACTACTTGAAACTCCCCGCTTAATAAGTGGGCTCACAGGGAAGAGATTAAGCATGTTTATATTTCAGAGCCATAAAAGTCAAAAATTCTCCAGAGTAAATATGAGTCTGTCAAGCAGTGATGATGTCTGACGTGTGTGTGTTTGCCCCAGTGTCCCCTGCAGCGGAGCGTCTCCGCTATATCCTGGGAGAGGATGATGACATGCCCAACCCCACCCTCTTCACTGAGATGGACACGCTGCAGCAGGACGGGGACGAGCTGGAGTGGAAAGAGTCTGCTAGGTGACTTCTGACCCATAAATTACACACACACAGACATACAGACGCATAATAGAAATGCACGCCAAAAGCCAGCCTTGACAGCCAATATCAAGTCTGTCAAGTTCATGCCAAGAAGTTGACGGTCTATGTTATAGTTATAGCTATGAACTTCTGAGTCACCTGTATTGTAGACTCATTTATATTTTAACGTGCGTATGGTGATACCAAAAATACATTTCATAGAACAAATTATCCTATTCCTTTAGCATAGACGGATGTCATTCCAGAACCCACCAATTTTGTCACGCATTTCATGTTTATTATGGCATTCATGATGAATAAATGTCTGATTGTTAGCATGTGTCATTCCCAAGACAAGCAGTCAGTGTTTACATCATACCAGCTTTGACGTGAGGATTTGTCCCTTCCAACTCATGCCCTCTTTCTGACCTGGGGTCCAGGTGGGTGAAGTTTGAGGAGAAGGTAGAGGACGGAGGGGAGAGGTGGAGCAAGCCCCATGTGTCCACCCTGTCCCTGCACAGTCTGTTTGAGCTCAGGACCTGTCTACAGACCGGCACTGTGGTGCTGGATCTGGAGGGATACTCACTGCCTCAGATAGTTGGTGAGCATCACAAATTCCCCTTTACAGAGCACTAATGCATGTGTAGCCGATGTGAAATGGCTAGCTAGTTAGCGGTGGTGCGCGCTAATAGCGTTTCAGTCGGTGACGTCACTTGCTCTGAGACCTTGAAGTAGTGGTTCCCCTTGCTCTGCAAGGGCCTCGGCTTTTGTGGAGCGATGGGTAACAATGCTTTGAGGGTGACTGTTGATGTGTGCAGAGCGTCCCTGGTTTGCGCCCAGGTCGGGGCGAGGGGACGGACGTAAAGTCTATACTGTTACACATGCCAAATAAGTGTTGTGTGATTCTTACCTAATGTTTAGAGATAGTACTGTTAACAATTTCAAGTCTCTGTCACAAATGACAAGCAGAGTTTTTACCCCTTCTAAGAACAGTTAGCCTAGTGTGTGCAGTGTATTTCAGTGATGCTAGCAGCATCCAGTAGTTGACAGGAAAGGTATTATGGTACCAACAAGGAAATTAACTGTTGGTTGTGAGTGATACTACAAACAGTACTAAGACAACGTTATCCTGCAGATGAAATCATTGAGCGGCAGATAGACGAGGGCATGTTGTCTCCTGACCTGAGAGAGAAGATCAGCTTTGTCCTCCTGAGGAAGCACAGGCACCAGACCAAAAAGCCCATCCACCGCTCTCTGGCTGACATGGGCAAGGCCAGCGGTGGTGGTGCCCGTGAGTGTCCCTCTGCTCTATGGTCAAGAATGGCCATCGGTATCCCTATACACATTATAGTACTGCCGAAGGTTTAAATTTGTAGCCTACGTATACACATAAATATATATATTATGCCCACTGCACAGGCTTTCTTATACTTTCTTTAATTGCAAATTATCAACCACAAAAAATGTATGCAGTCCTTTCAGTTTTATTCAGTTGAATTAAATAAACTTTATCCCCAAGGATAAATTATAGTCTATCTCCTTAAACAGTCTCCTGTCTTCCTTACTTGAATTTCCTCCTCAGCTCGTAGTCCAGGGGCAGCGGCCGCATTCAACCGCTCCACAGAGGACCTACGCATGAAATCAGGAGGCTATGGTCGTCTGCGTGAGTCTCTCTCTCATCATCTTTCTAGAGCCTGTCTGTTTCTTTTTCTCTTTCTTTCACGCACTCTTCCTGTGACTTCTTGTATCGCTCTTTAAGATGCACTCTGCAGAAATCGCTCCTCCATTTCCTAGTGGCTAAAATTCTAATAGTTTGCTTAATTTCAGTTTATATGACAAAACAAGCAAGTATAGTGTAGAGAATCATTGTTCCATCTAAACGCTTTGAAATATATTTTCCATAACTGAAAATATAGTATTTTCAGCTGTTTGAAGCTGGTGTACAAAACCAAAAGTAAAAGACACAAAAACAAAACCTAAGAACGGGAAGCATATAGCACATAGAAACTTGTTTTCAATGAGACTAACAGATCTAGAACATACATTTCTATGTGAATTTGGTCGGGTCACCCAAACAGTGACATATTGCAGCTTTTAATATCAAATTATTTGCCGCTCTCTTTTTAGATGTGTTTGAAGCGATATAGAATACTACAGGGTCCTCCCTAAAGAATGTACGAGAGGCGTAAAAAATATACAGTACCAGTCAAAAGTTTGGACACACCTACTCATTCTAAGGGTTTTCTTTATTTTGACTATTTTCTACATTGTAGAATAATAGTGAAGACATCCAAACTATGAAATAACACAGAATCATGTAGTAACCAAGAAAGTGTTAAACAAATCAAAATATATGTTATATTTTATATTCTTCAAGGTAGCCACCCTTTGCCTTGACAGCTTTGCACACCCTTGGCATTCTCTTAACCAGCTTCATGAGGTAGTCACCTGGAATGCGTTTCAATTAACAGGTGTCCCTTGTTAAAAGTTTTTTTTTAAAGTTAGTTGTGAAATTTCTTTCCTTAATCTGTTTGAGCCAATCAGTTGTGTTGTGACAAGGTAGGTCACAACACAACAACACACAAATAGATTGGTCTTTACCCTATTTGGTAAAGACCAAGTCCATATTATGGCAAGAACAGCTTAAATAAACAAAGTGAAACAACAGTCAATCATTACTTTAAGACAAGAAGAACTTTGAAAGTTTCCTCTAGTGCAGTCGCAAAACACATCAAGCGCTATGATAAAACTGGCTCTCATGAGGACCACCACAGGAAAGGAAGACTCAGAGTTACCTCTGCTGCACCTCAGATTGCAGCCCAAATAAATGCTTCACAGAGTTCAAGTAACAGACATATCTCAACATCAACTGTTCAGAGGGGACTGTGTGAATCAGGCCTTCATGGTCGAATTGCTGCAAAGAAACCACTACTAAAGGACACCAATAAGAAGAATAAACTTGCTTGGGCCAAGAAACACAAGCATTGGACATTAGATCGGTGGAAATCTGTCCTTTGATCTTATGAGTCCAAATTTGAGATTTTTGGTTCCTCTGTGTCTTTGTGAGATGCGGAGTAGATGAACGGATGATCTCCGCATGTGTGATTTCCACTGTGAAGCATGGAGGAGGAGGTGTGATGGTGTGGGGGTGCTTTGCTGGTGACATAGTCAGTGATTTATTTAGAATTCAAGGCACACTTAAACAGCATGGCGACCACAGCATTCTGCAGCAATACTTCATCCCATCTGGTTTGCGCTTAGTGGGACTATCATTTGTTTTTCAACAGGACAATGACCCAAAACACACCTCCAGGCTGTGTAAGGACATTTTGGCCAAGAAGGAGAGTGATGGAGTGCTGCATCAGATCACCTGGCCTCCGCAATCACCCGACCTAAACGCAATTGAGTTGGTTTGGGATGAGTTGGACCGCAGAGTGAAGGAAATGCAGCCAACAAGTGCTCAGCATATGTGGGAACTCCTTCAAGACTGTTGGAAAAGCATTCCAGGTGAAGCTGGTTGAGAGAATGCCAAGCATGTGCAAAGCTGCCGTCAAGGCAAAGGGTGGCAACTTTGAAGAATCTAAAATATTACATATATTTTGATTTGTTTAACACTTTTTTGGTTACTACATGATTCCATATGTGTTATTTCATAGTTTTGATGTCTTCGCTATTATTATAAAATGTAGAAAATAGTACAAATAAATAAAAACCCTTGAATGAGTAGGCGTGTCCACACTTTTGACTGGTACTGTATTTTTACTTTATTTGTTATCATATAAGGCCATCTTTTGCTCTAGATTGCAGGAAATTGCAGTTACAGGTGTTAAAAAAATAAAATAAACTCGGAGTCCAAAGGGGAGCATTGACCCCTCCTGGCCTCCTCCCCAGCCATACTCAGCAGCACCTGCTTGTTAAAAAAATCCAGAGGAGAAGTGATAATATGTAATCTTCTTCAGGTCATGAATTCATTTCATTTGAAAAAGAAAAACTCAGTTGATTTGCACGTGTCTTTGATACATAGAACACTCTTCATATCCTCAACATTGATATGATCAATTGTTCACATGTACTGTGTTGCTTTACAGGTCATGCCCATAGTAGGAGTATGAATGACATTGCAGACACTCTGAGCACAGACCAGGTGACCCACTAATGCAACATTACAACTCAGCAGGCTCAATTCATTCAAACATCCTTGCAGAGCGAAACTGCAGGTTTTATAGAATTATTGTCATAAAATAATTTAGGTCTTATAATCTAAGTTAATTTAGGGTAGTTACATTACTTAAAATGTGCACTTCCTCTGTGCAGAAATTACATTAGTTTTCCGCAACGATGTTTGATTGAATTGCAACCAGAGTGTTTGTAGGAATTCATATTCCTTCTTTTGCAATGGCAAAACGTGTTGAGTTTGTGTATACATACAGTATGTGTTTGTGCCGAATTTTCAATATCCATTTAACCAGTAAATGTGCTGAATTTGACATGTACATTTGAATTAAGTGTGGCAAGCAGCTGTATGCTGCAGAGGATTTGTATTGCAGTTGTATTTCATTGTTGCCATGGGAACCCGATGAGAGTCAGCATTGTTATAATTCTCATAAAATATTTGATTGGGTTCGTTTTAGTGTTGGTGTCACAGAGCAGTTGGGAGCAGGCTGCTTCACAATTCAGTCTTTTCTTAGGAGAATTCTTCTTTAAAAGGAGAATTCAAACCCAGTGAGACAGACGAACTCTCTTTAATTCCATTGTTAGCAGGGTTATTATGCTGTGAATGATGGAGGATGGGTCAGGCGTGTTGTGCTAAGCATTGGGTTAAAACGAATGCCTCTGACAATTTTTATGCCCAAATAATTGTCTTGAGATAATGTTCTGGACAAATACGTCGGGTTTAACTCAGTAGATATGCAAATTAATACATCTCTGGGTACTTGACTGTTTCTGCATCTATTTGGCTAGCGTAACGCAAAAACAGACTGGCTTCCAGGCTATCCCAATGTTTTTAAACTACCCTCACTGTTTAGTCTATGGTTGAGTGGTTTATACTACACGTAGGGGTATACATACATACAGTAAATCATGTACCAGTGTGCTAGTGATACCGTTGGCCACGTTTCCTTCACACATTCAAGTCCCAGGCTACATTAATTAGAATTGACGCTCAGAGACCAATTTTGTTATCCAGCAAAAACATATGCTGCCAGAAGAGCAGTGAGGTGAAATGTAATTATGTTTTTCAAACAGATCATGGAGTGGATAGATAGAAGCCTAAAGGCATTGTTAGAGCACAATGACAATGTCAAGAAGGATAAATCTATTATATGCACATATTGTATGGTTTCACTGTCATATTTGAATAATTTATTAGTGTCATATAGTGATATTTATCTGGGTATATAAAAAAAAACTAGGATTTGAACTTGAAGATATGATGCAATTTCACCTCAAATGTGTTTTGTCAGTTATGCTGACAAGAAATCCAGTGTCCATACCCTACAGTATATGCCACGATGTATCAACTATTTTTGACTCCCTCCCTCCCTCCATAGCTAAGGAATAAGTTCATGAAAAAGATCCCTAGAGATGCTGAGGCATCAAATGTGCTAGTGGGTGAGGTGGACTTCCTGGATAAACCCTTTGTAGCCTTTGTCCGCCTGGCACAGGCCACCACTCTGGGAGGACTTACAGAGGTTCCTGTGCCCACCAGGTAATGGCTGTCTGCCTGCCTGTCTGACACATTACCATGTCTATTCATATTACCCTTTACTCCTCTCTGTCTATCTGTGTGTTTCTCTCGCTCTCTCTCTCTCTTTTTGTCTGTCTCTCGTCTTTTTCTCCGTATTTGTTCTTATACCCATGCAAATGTATTTTGTGAGCCCTAAACCATTTTTGAGGTGTCTATTTTATCCACACTACCTAATCTAACCTTGGTTGAATGCACTGACTGTAAGTCGCACTGGATAAGTTTCTGCTAAATGACAAAAATGTACAAAATGTGGTCTGTGGTCTAACATACTTTACACATACTGTAAATAGTTGCTGCCTTACTTTCTCCTTTGCGTCTGTTCTCATGCCCAAGCGAGCACATCTTTTGACATTTTGTGAGCCATTGTTGAGGTACCTTTTTCCCCACACTACCACAGATTCCTGTTTATTCTGTTGGGGCCCACAGGAAAAGCCAAGTCCTATAATCAGATCGGTCGAGCCATAGCTACTCTAATGGTGGATGACGTAAGTGTCTGTCAATGCTTCCTTTTTTTTCTTGAATACAGATGACATGGAAATACAGGCTTGATTGTCTGGCAACTTGAGTCAGCCAAAAATGTGTGGACTTCACATACTGATAATGAGGCCACCATGGCTTGCTGTTGGTAACGGTCAGCCTCTCCTGTCACTATCATGGGGAAAAAACATTGAATGTCAGACAGGCAACAGCCTGTTATTTCACCATAAAAGACAGGTGTTTTAAACAGAGTCCCACCATGGTCATAAATTAGGAACAGTTCCCAGGATTTGTATCCCATTACTAATAGTAATAATAGTAATAATTTCTCTTTCTCTCTCACCCGCCCCAGCTCTTTAGTGATGTGGCGTACAAGGCTAGAGATCGAGAAGATCTGATTGCTGGTATAGATGAGTTCTTGGATGAGGTGATTGTGCTGCCGCCCGGCGAGTGGGACCCCAAAATCCGTATCGAGCCACCTAAGAAGGTGCCCACGGCTGACAAGAGGTTGGAGTCATATTTAGGTTTTATAATCTAGTTTAATCTATGTTAGTTCCATTACCTAATCATTTCCCCACATTTAAAAAAAGTCACCTCTAAGACCCAGATATGAGGTCCTTCTCAGTATTTCTGTCATCAACACTTCCCTTCCCTCTCTTCCTGTGTGTATTCCCTGTGTTTACAGGAAGTCAGTGCACTCTCTGAATGAGCTGGGTCAGCCGAACGGTACGGCGGGAGGAAGTGGAGGCCACGCTGAGGATGAGGAGATGCCAGTGGCTCACGAACTGGGAGAGGAGCTGGCACACACAGGGAGGTAGGCTACTGGTTGAGGACTGGGATTGACATCTTTTACATGTACGTTAGGAGACTAGGAAGAATGATAACATGAAAGGAACTGGGTCTGAACTGGGATAACGAGAAATGCCACTGAGTGAATTGAGATATGAGGTAGAGTACTTGAGTGGAACTGGTACTAGAGTTGGCCTTTAAAGAGACATTTGGACATCTAAATGTGCTTGAAAACATCCTGTCTCTTGTTAATTCACATTGGGAACATTCACCCAGTGGATGGATTAGGGACAGATCACAATTTACTAAGGGGGGGGGGTCCAAAATAGGTTTACATTTGCTCCTTTGGAGGTTTTAATTTATAATTTATTCCATCATAGACACATTTCCTCATCCGCTTGCATGCGCCTCCCCAATAGAAAGGAAGGTGTTTTGGTACTTCCCATATGCATTGTGCTTTTCCGTGTGCAAATTTTTACTATACCACAGTATATTCTAACAGTCTAACGGTCTATCCTGCCTTCTATCCACCATTCATAGTGACAATAGTGGTAGGTGGATAATTGTCCAGATCTGAAATAGGCCAACGAGCAATCATAACACACATAAAAACATTCAAGTCTGCATCATTTTTTTTTATATGAATCGACAGGAGCAAATAGGAATAGCTGTCACGACTTCCGCCGAAGTTGGTCCCTCTCCTTGTTCGGCGGCATTCGGCGGTTGACGTCACCGACCTTCTAGCCATCGCCGATCCACTTTTCATTTTCCATTGGTTTTGTCTTGTCTTCCATCACACCTGGTTCCAATTTCATCAAGTACATGTTGTGTATTTAACCCTCTGTTCCCCCCCATGTCCTTGTCCGTAATTGTTTGTTGTAGTGCTTGTGCACGGTATGCTGGTATTTACTGGGTTTTGTTTGACCCATCTATTGCATTATTCTGTTGACGGTGGTTTATGGTTATTAGACACAACCGTTGTGAATCCGTTTCCGCTCTCCTGCGCCTGACTTCTCTGCCGCCAGTAGCGTCGCATTACAATAGCTGATAGGCAGTGCAGAAGCCAGGTGCATCATTGCGCATGAAAGAACAGTGAAGACATGAGACACACAGCTAAAATCTCCCCTGTTGATCTTGTTTAGGGACAATACAATGATTCTACCTAGATTAGCCTACAACATCACAATGCAATTAATAATTGCATTATTGTTTAAAAGTGAGTACAACATTCTATAGCCAACTCTAGGCTGAAGTGAAAATGGAATTTGAATAACAGGCCAGTTGTGGGTCCACTCAACAGTTTATAAGGTCTAGAAAGACACAGTAACAGTCTGGCTGTATTTTTACTTCTGATACTGAATATGCTGTCTGTTTCACATCATCATTCTCCCAAGTTGTCCTATAATAATGTGGCCACATATGCTCCCAGCAGGCCCAATTATTCAGGAAAGCTTAACACATGCTCAGCCTCCTCTCCAATCCGAGCGGCTATTCCTCGCACACCTAGAACCTAACACTTCAATAGAGCCTAAATATTTATCATTTAACTTTTAAAATGTATTACTTTTTATATGTGGCATAAACACAGCCAGTCACAATGTTTTAATCCGAGTAGGCTACTTCAAAAGTCTCCTGTCCGACATGTCCACAATCAACCAAAATGTAATTCCAGCGTCCTCAAAATGGCTCGACATTAACCAGGTTTCCATCCAACCTTCTTATGCGAGTAAAGTAGCCTACGTGTCTGATAAATGTCACTACACCATGGGAAAGCATGGGGTTTATGAGGCTACAGATTAAATCAATTATGATGAACTTCACAGGGTGGTGAAAGTGCACAGTGATGAGGTCGATGCTCCTTTCAATAAATATTGAGGGTCTTATTTGATGTGCGCTACGTATTTACACACAGACTTTTATCTGCAACAAGTCAATTTGACGGAAATACAAGTCTGATGGGAAAATGCTCCAGGGTTTCCCTTCGCTGGTAATTGCTGGCATTTGGCCGATAAAAAAATTAAAAGCTGATAAATAACATTGTAGCAGGCCAAATTGTCCAAGAGAGATTGTCTATCATAGCTGACACCCCGAATTTGCGCTTCAGCACCATTCTCTCATGCCTTGCGTACACATGTGCCTGCTTCTGAGGAGAGAGAGCGCAAGAGAGGAGCCTTGGCCTAGGCCACCTTTGATTGCAAAGATAGAGGCCTTTTTCATTGACGTAAAACCAAAGTTAGAGAAAGAGTATGCCTATAGTGAAAAGAGGGGGATATAATGTTTTAATATTGTAGTGGACTAAGATGAGAAGAATGCAGTGTACTGTACGACTCCTTATTTAGGTAGGATTCAATTTTAAAACTTAAATGTATTTATAATAATTCGTTTTTTATCCTTTTTATTATTATCATTGTATGTCATTGTTATTATTGTAAGCCTATTTACTGAACAAAAATATATACGCAACATGGAACAATTTCAACGATTTACAGAGTTACAGTTCATATAAGGAAATCAGTCAATTGAAATAAAGTAATTAGGCCCTAATCTATGGATGTCACATGACTGGGCAGGGGAGCAGCCAGGGGTGGGCCTGGGAGGGCATAGGCCCACCCACTTGGGAGCCAGACAGTTTTTCCCCACAAAAGGTCTTTATTACAGACATAAATACTCCTCAAATTCATCAGCTGTCCGGGTGGCTGGTCTCAGATGATCCCTCAGGTGAAAAAGCCAGATGTGGAGGTCCTGCGCTGGCGTGGTTACACATGATCTGCGGTTGTGAGGCCGGTTGGACATACTGACAAATTCTCTAAAACAACGTTGGAGGTTTATGGTAGAGAAATGATCATTCAATTATGTGGCATCAGTTCTGGTGGACATTCATGTAGTAAGCATGCCAATTGCATGCTCCCTCAAAACTTGAGACATCTGTTGTAAAACTGCACATTTTAGAGTGGCCTTTTATTGTCCCCGGCACAAGGTGCACCTGTGTAGCGATCATGCTGTTTAATCAGCTTCTTGATATTCCACACCTATCAGCTGGACGGATTATCTTGGCAAAGGAGAAATGCTCACTAACAGGGATGCAAACAAATGTGTGCACAACATTTGAGAGAAATAAGGTTTTTGTGCATATGGAACATTTCTGGGATATTTTATTTCAGTACATGAAACATGGGACCAACACTTTATATGTTGTTGTGTTTATATTTTTGTTCAGAATATTAATTGAAACCAGTTCTTTAAATATGCAAAACCTGTTTTGTTTAATTCTGTTTAAACATTTTAATTGGCTAAATTCCATTAGATCTGTCTTTTTTAATTGTGTGCCCCATATATAGTTCAAGATAAGTTATAAGTAGCCTATGTCTGTCATTTGTTGGGTATGGTAGGCACTTGCCTTTGTTGATAGCCTAATTGCTGCAATATAGCCAGTTCAAAACTTTTATGAAGTTTTAAATCAGTTCACAAGTTTGCAATTTGATGAACAGAAATAGATAGACATCTGTTACAAAACACCAAAACGTTTAATTACATTCAGAGATTGTCAAGCCAAGCCTTTGATCCTGGTTAAGCCTCCAAGGTAGGGAGGGATGTGTTTTCTGATTGTCTATTTATTGTGGTGTTGAAAACACAACCCATGTCGGTATGTTTTCGTTATTGGTTGTGTTGGTGGAAAATGTGTTGCAAACAGTATATTTTATATAATTATAAACAAGCCATCAAAAAGTTGAAAATCTGATTTTCCCCATAGCTGTTCATTGTCTGCAACCGGCTCTGATTATGAAGTAATGAAGCATGCAGGGAGAGTGAGCTCTTGTGGTGGTCGGCGAACCCTCAATCTTCTGGCTCATAGCCCTGCGTGGCATCGACTGGGCAACAAAAGCAAAGTAGATATCCACGTTGATAAGCACAGGGTCGCTACAGTTATTGTTATTTGTGGTCGTAAAACATTATTTTGAGTTAATTCTAAGAAGGTGGAGGGTGTTCAATTTATTTTACAGTACAAGGTGAGGGTCATATGAAAATATTTTTGACGCTGGGGAGGGGGGTGCAATTTATTTTATGAGTTGGACCCCTCCTGGTCAGGCGTTCAGTAATATACTCTTAGAAAAAAGGGTTCCAAAGAGGTTCTTCGGCTGTCCCCATAGGATCATTTTTTGGGGGGTTCCAGGCAGAACCCCTTTTGGTTCCATGTAGAGGCCTCTGTGGAAAGGGTTCTACATGGAACCCAAAAGAGTTCTACCTGGAACCGAAAGGGTTGTACCTGGAACCAAAAAGGGTTCTTCAAAGGGTTTTCCTATGGGTACAGCCGAATAACCCCTTTAGGTTCTAGATAGCAAAATCCAAGAGTGTAGCCATGATAATCTCGTCTCCATTCCTCATCGGCCTGATATTATAGTTTTAAATCATCATCGGTTCAATTGGCCCATCCTGTCACACTGTGAAACGACAGACAGACTGAAATGAAGTGAGTCCGTGTGATGCATAAAACAGGTGATAATGAATTTCAAACAGAGTATGTGCACCACCCTTACCAAAGTGTTTGTGTCTGTGACAAGCACTTTGTGACAATTGCTGATGTATAAACTGGCTTTATAAAATATATTTGATTTATTGACTGTCTGTGTCACGTTCTGCATCATAACCAGAGGGTTTGTGTCTGTGCCTGTGTCCGTGACAGGTTATGTGGAGACCATAGTGTTTGTAGCTGTGTCAGGCTCTGCATCATTACCAGAGTGTCTGTGTTTTTGTCAGGTTCTGCGGAGGTCTGTTTCTGGACATGAAGAGAAAGCTGCCCTGGTTTCCTAGTGACTTTTACGAAGGCTTCCATATCCAGTCCATCTCTGCAGTCCTCTTCATCTACCTGGGCTGCATAACCAATGCCATCACCTTTGGAGGCCTGCTGGGGGATGCCACAGACAACTATCAGGTAGAGCTGATGTAGCTTGAACTCCAGAACTGTTGTGCTAACATTCTACCCCTTGTAAGCTGTGTCAAATGACAACAAGTTTGGCATATTTACGGAGTAAAATGAGTGAAACGTCGTTAGCACAAACAGACTGGTACCCGAGTTAGGGCTTATGACCCTTGAATTAATTTAAATGGAGTTAATTTACTGATTCAAAAAAAAATGTATCTGAGTCGGTGATTTGCTAAAGAATGTTTTTAGTATGGAACATGTGCCAAAAAAATTGTATGGTAGCTAACTCACTCTAGGTGATATATGTGTGTGACGGATGGGAACAGGGACTGCACTAAATCCATTTGTTCAGCGCAACACATACTGAAACCATTTAGGATAAGTGCTCTGGCTGGCTGCTACTGATGATTCGCACAGACTGTCTGTCAGATTGAAATATAGCAGGCTCATACTGCCTTACTCTAACACATTCACAACCACTTCTCTCTGTCTGTCTCTCTTCATTTTCCCACTCCATCTCTCTCTCCCTACTCTCTCCCCTACCCTGTTTCTCCCCCTGCCCTACCTTCTCTCTCTCCTCTATATCAGGGTGTGATGGAGAGTTTCCTGGGCACAGCGTTGTCAGGAACAGTGTTCTGTATGTTTAGTGGTCAGCCCCTCATCATCCTTAGCTCCACTGGACCCATCCTCATCTTCGAGAAACTGCTCTTCGAATTCAGCAAGTGAGTGAGAGCTCAACCCCACTTCAAAGTCAGACACTGTAGCCAAGGGGTGTCGAACTCATTTTGCCCTGGGGGCTGCATTCATTCTTCAACGAGGTCCGGAAAGCCGCACTGACATTTTTTAATATTTCCTTGCTGTCAGACTTTTCTAAACATTGTCCTCTATCCATCGTTTTTTGAATTTTCGATGCTCCCTGCCTGACTGTTTATTGATTATTAGTGAGCTGGACAGTCAAGAAACTGTATGAACATACAGTGGGGAGAACAAGTATTTGATACACTGACAATTTTGCAGGTTTTCCTACTTACAAAGCATGTAGAGGTCTGTAATTTTTATCATAGGTACACATCAACTGTGAGAGACGGAATCTAAAACAAAAATCCAGAAAATCACATTGTATGATTTTTAAGTAATTAATTCGGATTTTATTGCATGACATAAGTATTTGATACATCAGAAAAGCAGAACTTAATATTTTGTACAGAAACCTTTGTTTGCAATTACAGAGATCATACGTTTCCTGTAGTTCTTGACCAGGTTTGCACACACTGCAAGCAGGGATTTTGGCCCACTCCTCCATACAGACCTTCTCCAGATCCTTCAAGTTTCAGGGCTGTTGCTGGGCAATACAGACTTTCAGCTCCCTCCAAAGATTTTCTATTGGGTTCAGGTCTGGAGACTGGCTAGGCCACTCCAGGACCTTGAGATGCTTCTTACGGAGCTACTCCTTAGTTGCCCTGGCTGTGTGTTTCGGGTCGTTGTCATACTGGAAGACCCAGCCACAACCCATCTTCAATGCTCTTACTGAGGGAAGGAGGTTGTTGGCCAAGATCTCGCGATACATGGCCCCATCCATCCTCCCCTCAATACGGTGCAGTCATCCTGTCCCCTTTGCAGAAAAGCATCCCCAAAGAATGATGCTTCCACCTCCATGCTTCACGGTTGGGATGGTGTTCTTTGGGTTGTACTCATCCTTCTTCTTCCTCCAAACACGGCGAGTGGAGTTTAGACCAAAAAGCTCTATTTTTGTCTCATCAGACCACATGACCTTCTCCCATTCCTCTTCTGGATCATCCAGATGGTCATTGGCAAACTTCAGATGGGCCTGGACATGCGCTGGCTTGAGCAGGGGGACCTTGCGTGCGCTGCAGGATTTTAATCCATGACGTAGTGTGTTATTAATGGTTTTCTTTGAGACTGTGGTCCCAGCTCTCTTCAGGTCATTGACCAGGTCCTACCGTGTAGTTCTGGGCTGATCTCTCACCTTCCTCATGATCATTGATGCCCCACGCGGGGAGATCTTGCATGGAGCCCCAGACCGAGGATGATTGACCGTCATCTTGAACTTCTTCCATTTTCTAATAATTGCGCCAACAGTTGTTGCCTTCTCACCAAGCTGCTTGCCTATTGTCCTGTAGCCCCTCCCAGCCTTGTGCAGGTCTACAATTTTATCCCTGATGTCCTTAAACAGCTCTCTGGTCTTGGCCATTGTGGAGAGGTTGGAGTCTGTTTGATTGAGTGTGTGGACAGGTGTCTTTTATACAGGTAACGAGTTCAAACAGGTGCAGTTAATACAGGTAATGAGTGGAGAACAGGGCTTCTTCAAGGGCTTCTTCAAGAAAAACTAACAGGTCTGTGAGTGCCGGAATTCTTACTGGTTGGTAGGTGATCAAATACTTATGTCATGCAATAAAATGCAAATGAATTACTTAAAAATCATACAATGTGATTTTCTGGATTTTTGTTTTAGATTCCATCTCTCACAGTTGAAGTGTAACTATGATAAAAATTACAGACCTCTACATGCTTTGTAAGTAGGAAAACCTGCAAAATCGGCAGTGTATCAAATACTTGTTCTCCCCACTGTAGGTCCATTATAATTTCTACACAGTTTCAATTTATTTTCTTCATTTTAAAATATATTGAGTTCTCTCCCCCCCCAAAAAACACCCCCTGCTGTAGCCTATACAGTATATAATATATTGATACATATGGTTCCTCCCTTTGATTTGAAAGACAATTCAAACACCCACATCAGACATGATATACTATGAAAGGCACAATGGTGAGATTTGATATGCCATATTGGAGAGCTTGTCCGTACCAGCTTTATAAAAGGACGGTCTTACCTTTCACCTTCTGCCCTATATCAATGTTCTTATTTCTAAGGAACAATGGTATAGACTACATGGAACTGCGTCTGTGGATAGGGATCCACTCCTGTATCCAGTGCTTCCTCCTGGTTGCCACGGACGCCAGCTACATCATCAAGTACATGACCCGCTTCACAGAGGAGGGCTTCTCCAGCCTCATCTCCTTCATCTTCATCTCTGACGCCATCAAGAAGATGGTGAGTCACACGCAGGCAGGCAGATGCACACAGGCGCAGTCACGCTCACACTTGGGCACATACGCACACAGGCACACACGCGCACACTTAACTGTTGATGTAATGTGCTGCTACAGATGGGCTCCTTCAAGTACTATCCCATCAACACCGACTTCAAGCCAGACTACGTCACTGCCTACAAGTGCGAGTGCCTGGCCCCAGACCCCAGTGAGTCCATCCTTGGCTGTATAGTATATCATTATAGTACAGTAACAATCAAGTTAGCCAGAATTCCCAACGGGGGTCATAGTGGTTGTCATATGGTTGGAGGGGGTAGTAAATGGGGAATTAGGGCCTAGTAGCTTGGGTGCCAATCTGTTTCTGCTCTCATGTCAAATCCTTATGGAATTGTCATGCCAAACATGGCAAAGGTTTGACTTGACACTGACAGAAATGGAGTTGGCAAGAGCACAAACAGATAGGAGTATAAACAGGACCTGGCTACCTCTAAGGGATTTGGGGACATAAAGATTATCGTATGGTTTGGTAATATAAGGAGGTATTATACCTTTATGCCTCTCTGGAGATGTTCACTGCATTGGGAAATCGTTATGAGAATTGACTTAAGGTATTTGAATAATGTAACTGATTTGTCTTATATTTGTTTTTGCTGCACTCACAAATGGCTGCTGTCTGATGCGAGTGAGTAACACTTTGTATGCATGAGCTCCAACTAGCTACTTTCTCTGTTCAAGGTCTCCAAGTCTACCTGATGAATTCTTATTCCATTTCTCTTGTCCCTTGACTCTGCCCTCTCACTGTTTTCACTCTCTGCATCTCAATTTTTCCTTCATAACCCTCCTCTCTCCTTCTGTCTCCCTTCTTTTCACTTATTAAACAGTGGCTTCAATGATCTTCAATGGTTTAGTGCCAGTGCCAACTGATAACACCTCTAGTCTCTTTGGAGTAAGTGATTTTTGAAATTACGTTTTTACTTTGTCATGTCTAGCAACAACAACTGGGACCTAAGCCACCCACCACAAGGCCCCTAAATTTGCCCAAGAAAGGCAAACAAATTTCAAACCCACACCAAACTTAAAGACAGGAATCAAACCAAAAAGTGGAGAAAAGAAAAAAACAAGGAAGATCAGATAAACGGCAACGAAATGAGTTAACCCTCCACATCTGTCAAGCCAACTTGTGCACTGGGCCAGTGCTCTTAAATATCACCAGTGCCAGCACAGGGGAAATACCTTCTGACTAATGAGGTGACTCAAATCGGTGTGCCGACCGTGCTAACGTGCTAACATCCAACCACAAAATATAAATGGAAAAACCAAAGCCTGTAACACCTTCCCCCTTAAGGCAACAAACATACCCTATATTTACACTACCGTTCAAAAATTTGGGGTCACTTAGAAATGTCCTTGTTTTTGAAAGAAAAGCACTTTTTATGTCCATTAAAATAACATAAAAATGATCAGAAATACATTGTTAATGTTGTAAATGACTATTGTAGCTGGAAACGGCAGATTCTTTTTTTAATAGAATATCTACATTAGAGTGTCAAGTTTGACGAATAGAAGCCTCACACGTGCTCATCTGGCAGCTTCATTAAATAGTACCCGCAAAACACCAGTCTCAACATTAACAGTGAAGAGACGACTCCGGGATGCTGTCCTTCTAGGCAGAGTTATTGTGTCTGTGTTATTTTGCCCATTTTAATCTTTTATTTTTATTGGCCAGTCTGAGATATGGATTTTTCTTTGCAACTCTACTAGAAGGCCAGCATCCTGGAGTTGCCTCTTCACTGTTGACGTTGAGACTGGTGTTTTGCGGGTTCTATTTAATGAGGCTGCCTGTTGAGGACTTGTGATGCGTCTGTTTCTCAAACTAGACACTCTAATGTACTTGTCCTCTTGCTCAGTTGTGCACCGGGGCCTCCCGCTCCTCTTTCTATTCTGGTTAGAGCCAGTTTGCGCTGTTCTGTGAAGGGAGTAGTACATAGCGTTGTACGAGATCTTCAGTTTCATGGCAATTTCTCGCATGGAATAGCCTTCATTTCTCAAAAGAAGAATAGACTGACGAGATTCAGAAGAAAGTTATTTGTTTCTGGCCATTTTGAGCCTGTAATCAAACCCACAATTGCTGATGCTCCAGATACTCAACTAGTCTAAAGAAGGCCAATTTAATTGCTTCTTTAATCAGGTCAACAGTTTTCAGCTGTGCTAACATAATTGCAAACGGGTTTTCTAATGATCAATTAGTCTTTTAAAATGATAAACTTGGATTAGTTAACACAACGTGCCATTGGAACACAGGAGTGATGGTTGCTGATAATGGGCCTCTGTACACAATCAGTCATTTCCAGCTACAATAGTCATTTCCAACATTATGAATGACTACACTGTATTTCTGATCAATTTGATGTTGTTTTAATGGACAGAAAATGTGCTTTTCTTTCAAAACAAGGACACTTTATCATGTAGACACTTTATCAGCCAATTGGGAATTATTTGTTTACAGCAAATGGCTTTCCTTTGAGGAGTCTGAAAAATAAGTCGATTAGTTCCCATATTATTATTTTCGTCGCCCTTATGTTCTCTTGCACTCTCTTTCCTTTTATCTTCTCTCTCTCGCTCTCTCTCTCTCTCCCAAGAAACCTCACATCCTCACAGCCATTACGCTCCCCTTCACCTTATTCTTCGACCTCTAAAACGGTGTCCTACTCCCTGCCCTCCTGCATCCCTCTCTCCTCTTAGTTGAACATCACAGACCTGGACTGGAGCCAGCTCAGTAAGAAGGAGTGTGTGAAGTACGGAGGCTCTCTGGTGGGCAACACCTGTAAGTACGTCCCTGACCTGGCCCTCATGTCCTTCATCCTGTTCTTCGGGACCTACTCCATGACCGTCTCCCTCAAGAAGTTCAAGTTTAGCCGCTACTTTCCTACCAAGGTGAGACTAGAACGAACTGAAGAGGAGCTGGATGTTTATTCATTGACATAGAGGCTGCATCGCAAATAGCAGCCTGATTCAGCCACAGTTTCATATTTTTCAAGGCAAAGATGATCTATTTAAAACACTCGAAGCAGATATGATTATGTGTAATCTGTGGTGATTTGGGGTAATCTCCATGGAGATATGGTGTAAATAAGAGCAATGACCGAAACATGCTGGCATGTAGATCTAAACTTTTGTATACAATTGTCTCCCCAAACTCCTCAATGTACATATTACAGTAGATCCCATGGTATCCTGAAACTGCATGTTACTCACAGACAGGAATATTCTATTTCACCTATATTATAGCTGAATACAGCTTCAAATCAAATCAAATTGAATAGTATTTGTCACATGTGCCAAATACAACAGGTGTAGACGTTACAGTGAAATGCTTACTTACAAGCCCTTAACCAACAATGCAGTTTTAAGAAAATACCTAAAAAAAAGTAAGAGATAAGAATAACAAACAATTAAAGAGCAGCAGTGAATAACAATAGCGGGGCTGTATACAGGGGGTATTGGTACAGAGTCAATGTGTCAATGTGCTGGGGCACCGCTGTTGTCGAGGTAATTGAGGTAATTATGTACATGTAGGTAGAGTTATTAAAGTGGCTATGCATAGATAATAACAGAGAGTAGCAGCAGCGTGGGGGGGGGGGGGGGGGGGGGTCAATGCAAATAGTCTGGGTAGCCAATTGATTAGCTGTTCAGGAGTCTTATGGCTTTGGGGGTAGAAGCTGTTTAGAAGCCTCTTGGACCTCGTGCTCCGGTACCACTTGCTGTGCGTTAGCAGAGAGAACAATCTATGACTAGTGTGGCTAGAGTCTTTGACAATTTTTAGGGCCTTCCTCTGACACCGCATTGTGTAAAGGTCCTAGATGGCAGGAAGCTTGGCCCCGATGATGTACTGGGCCGTACGCATTACCCTCTGTAGTGCCTTGCGGTCGGAGGCCCGAGCAGTTGCCATACCAGGGAGTGATGCAACCCGTCACTGTTGTGTCATCAGTAAACTTAATGATGGTGTTGGAGTTGTGCCTGGCCGTGCATTCATGAGTGAACAGAGAGTACAGGAGGGGACTGAGCATGCACCCCTGAGGGGCCCCCGTGTTGTGGATCAGTGTGGCGAATGTGTTGTTACGCACTCTTACCACCTGGGGTGGCCCGTCAGGAAGTCCAGGATCCAGTTGCAGAGGGAGGTGTTTAGTCCCAGGGTCCTTAGCTTAGTGTTGAGCTATGAGGCCACTATGGTGTCGAATGCTGAGCTGTGGTCAATGAATAGCATTCTCACATAGGTGTTTATTTTGTCCAGGTGGGAATGGGCAGTGTGGAGTGAAATAGAGATTGCATCATCTGTGGATCTGTTGGTACGGTATGCAAATTGGAGTGGGTCTATGGTTTCTGGGATAATGGTGTTGATGTGAGCCAAGACCAGCCTTTCAAAGTAATTCATGGCTAGAGACGTGAGTGCTACTGGTCGGTAGTCATTTAGGCAGGTTACCTTAGTGTTCTTGGGCACAGGGACTATGGTGGTCTACTTGAAACATGTTGGTATTACAGACTCAGACAGGGAGAGATTGAAAATGTCAGTGAAGACATTTGCCAGTTGGTCAGCGCATGCTCAGAGTACATGCCCTGGTATTCCGTCTGGCCCAGCGACCTTGTGAATGTTGACCTGCTTCAAGGTCTTACTCACATCTGCTGTGGACAGCGTGATCACACAGTCGTCCGGAACAGCTGATGCGCTCATGCATGTTTCAGTGTTACTTGTCTCGAAGCGAGCATAGAAGTTGTTTAGCTTGTCTGGTAGGCTCATGTCACTGGGCAGCTCTCACTGTGCTTCCCTTTGTAGTCTGTAATGGTTTGCAAGCCCTGCCACAACCGACGAGCGTCAGAGCCGGTGTAGTACGATTCGATCTTAGTCCTGTATTGACGCTTTGCCTGTTTGATGGTTCGTCGGAGGGCATAGCAGGATTTCTTATAAGCTTCCGGGTTAGAGTCCCGCTCCTTGAAAGCGGCAGCTCTACCCTTAAGCTCAGTGTGAATGTTGCCTGTAATCCATGGCTTCTGGTTGGGGTATGTACATACAGTCACTGTGTGGACGACGTCCTCTATGCACTTATTGATAAAGCCAGTGACTGATGTGGTGTACTCCTCAATACCATCGGATAAATCCCAGAACATATTCCAGTTTGTGCTAGCAAAACAGTCCTGTAGTTAACATCTGCTTTGTCTGACCAATTTTTTATTGACCGAGTCACTGCTGCTTCCTGCTCTAATTTTTGCTTGTAAGCCGGAATCAGAAGGATAGAGTTATGGTCAGATTTACCAAATGGAGGGTGAGGGAGAGCTTTGTACGCGTGTGTGGAGTAAAGGTGGTCTCAAATTTTTTCCCCTCTGGTTGCACATTTAACATGCTGATAGAACTTAGGTAAAACTGATTTAAGTTTCTCTGCATTAAAGTCCACGGCAACTAGGAATGCCGCCTCTGGATGAGCATTTTCCTGTTTGCTTATGGCGGAATACAGCTCATTGAGTGTGGTCTTAGTGCTAGCATTGGATTGTGGTGGTATGTAGACAGCTACAAAAAATACAGATGAAAACTCTCAAGGTAGATAGTGTGGTCTACAGCTTATCATGAAATACTCTACCTCAGGCGAGCAAAACCTTGAGACTTACTTAGATATCGTGCACCAGCTATTGTTTACAAATATGCATAGGTCCCCGCCCCGTGTCTTACCAGAGGCTGCTGTTCTGTCCTGCCGTGTATAACCCGCCAGCTGTATGTTCTTAATGTCGTTGTTCAGCCACGACTCCGTGAGATATAAGATATTTCAGTTTAATGTCCCGTACAGTCGCCCCATTTATTTTCAAGTGATTGAACGTTAGCTAGCAGAACGGAAGGCAAGGGCAGATTAGCCACTCGTCGCCTGATTCTCAGAAGGCATCCCGATCTCTTTCCGCGAAACCTACATTTCCTTTTCCAGTGAATCACAGGGATCTGGGCCTGGTCGGGTGTTTGTAGTATATCCTTCGCGTCCGACTCATTGAAGAAGAACTCCTCATCCAATTTGAGGTGAGTAAATCCCAGTTCTGATGTCCGAAAGCTTTTTTTCGGTCATAAAAGACGGTTGCAGCAACAAAATGTACAAAGCAAGTTACGAACAACGCAAAAAAACTAAAAAAATTGCATGGTTGGTTAAGATCCGATAAGATGGCAGTCCTCTCCTCCGGCACCATCTTGAACAAGCTTAAAAAACAAGTGTTTTTTCTGTGTTTGTGTCTCTGCATTTAAAGAGTTTAATTCCAAAACACAAAAATCCATTTTCAGAAATGTTGGTAAATTAGCTTTTATTTTTTAAAGAAATTATCAAAGAGATTGGTGTGTTTTTTCACTATCTAATCATGGCATGGGGCTATTCAATGACAGACATGTATTTGTTTAAAATCTAGAACTTGATGGTTTCATTTTAGACAGACAAATATGTTTTTTTTGCTAAATGCAATATATCCGCCTCTCTCAGAGAAATAAGTAGTACTGCTAGGTTTTACAGTCAAATGTAGCAAATAACTACATTTTCTATAAAGAAATTTACAAATGGTACATTTGTGACATCAATATTTTTATATTTTATAATTCAATACAGTAATATGAGATATACTGTACATGTAAATTTTTTGTCATTTAGCCGATGCTCTTATCCAGAGCAACTTACAGTTAGTGCATTCATCTTAAGATAGCTAGGTGAGACAACTACATATCACAGTCAAATATGCAGGATACGAACATTCCATTCCAGCCAATCAATGGATATAGCGTTTTGCAAAAAAAACATTTTTTTTATAAAGATCTATAGTCTTTGAATTGAGAACAGAATTGTTTTGACAGACATGAAGGTAAGCAATCATTTCTGATGAAAAAACAAATGTAAAAAATGAGTGAACGTAGTGTTTTGGAAATAAACTCTTCGTGTATTTCTTTGAGAGATGATTTATGTTTCTCGCTAGACATATTTTCAATTTTTTTCATTTGCTTTGTTCTGTGTCTGTCCGTGTCTTTGTCCTTGTCTCTGTCTATTGTGTCTGTCTGTGTGTCTGTCTCTTGCTCTGTCTGTGGCTTCTGTAAACAGCTGCGGAAGCTCATCAGTGACTTCTCCATCTTCATGGCCATTATGACCTTTGTGGGTCTGGACAGGTTAATCGGGCTTAAAACCCCCAAGCTCATTGTTCCCACAGAGTTTAAGGTAAAGGAACAGGTTCAAAATAGCTACTCTTTTTATTAGTTATATTCCTGACCGTACCCTGGAACAGTTGTGTATCATTATACATGTATGTTTTTGTCCTTTAATCAATGAATGGTCACTCGGACACTGTCCCTTACTGACTCCCTTTAGCCCACACGTCCCGACCGGGGTTGGATAGTGCTGCCGTTTGGGAAGAACCCATGGTGGGTGTATTTGGCCAGCTTCGTCCCTGCTCTCCTGGTCACCATCCTCATCTTCATGGACCAGCAGATCAGTGCTGTCATTGTCAACCGGAAGGAGAACAAACTGAGGGTACTTTGAGGGTTGTTTTTATTGATTGATTTAACCTTTATTTATCCTGGAAGTCCCATTGAGTTCAGGAGACCTCTTTTAGAAGGGACACCTGGATGTTCTCTATTATATACACAGCCAAGCCTGTTATAGTGCAGACATTGATAACAAGTTTAACCTCAGTTTTTTGGAGATCACAGTGGGCATCACACATGTTGTTTGCCATAATCTCGGTTAACCCAGAACTAAAATCTTGTGTAATTTGTGCAGAATCTGTCCATGAGAGAGGATGTTTGCCACAATGAGCCATTTATATTGTATATAAGAGATGTACTTGTAGAGTTAAACTATAGTTACTAGAACCTTAATTGGGTTTTGGTGTCATGTTGGGGCCTACATAATGCATAGGACAATTGCCTCAATGTCATCCCCCAGTGTGAGTTTGTCCTAATCTGCTCTGTGTGTCCCTCCACCTGTGTGTCCCTCCCTGGCAGAAAGGGTGTGGCTACCACCTGGACCTGTTCTGGGTGGGGGTACTGATGGCTGTGTGCTCCTTCTTGGGCCTGCCCTGGTATGTGGCTGCCACTGTCATCTCCATCGCACACATCGACTCGCTGAAGATGGAAAGTGAGTCCAGCGCCCCTGGAGAGCAGCCCCAGTTCCTTGGTGTCAGGTGAGGGAGCACTGAGCAGTGACCGTAGACTTTGACTATGGAGGATGTACTGGACAGTATAGTCCAGGCAGGGCTTGTCTCTTGTCTGCTGTCTATTATAGATGGAAAGGTTTGCTGGTAGTCATCCCCTCTCTGTTTCTCTCTCTCTTTTTCTCTATTCAACAGGGAGCAGAGACTGACAGGGATTCTGGTGTTTGTTCTCACTGGAGTCTCCATCTTCCTGGCTCCCGTTCTACAGGTCATTAAAATGTATTCATTTCCTCTGACCTAAACAAGGATTATGGACAAAGGATATAAAGTATCTGCACTCCAAATGGCACCCTATTCCCTATGGGCCTTGGTCAAAAGTAGTGCACTGAATAGTAGTGCACTGGCCATTTGGGGTGCAATCAGTGTGTTTTCTATACCACCACGTAACATTATTAAAGGGGATCAACAAGATAATGTGCTGATGTTGTCTGTGTGTTTAAGATGTGTGTTCTCCCTCTCTTTCACTCACAGTTCATACCCATGCCAGTACTTTACGGTGTGTTTCTCTACATGGGCGTAGCATCTCTCAGCGGCATTCAGGTATGTATATACCAGAAAACAAAGTAGACAGCCAGTGGTTGTGTCAATGGAAAGTCTCATGGTATGCGGGTTCTACCTCTGACATGAATTCAAATCTCCAAATGAAGATGCATTCTCTGTGATGTCGTTCTTTTCCTAATCAGAAACCGTGTGTCTGGAGGGAAGGTGACTGTATTCTAGCCGCGTCTAAAGCAATTTGGAGATGCATTCTGATGAGGGCATTAACTAGGCTGCTCAGAGCGGAGCTAGGATTTCAGTGAAGGGCTCAGTGAGTCTGTTTGTGCTCTGTGTTGTGCTTTTTGGCTGCACCCTGCCAATCAAAGGGAAATGTCACAGACGAAAGAGTAAAATGTCAACAGCGAGGTGAACAAACATTAGACAGGGTCCATGAATGTATACATGGAAATACAGTACGTCACAAGCCTATTGCCCACAATCCATAAACAATTGTGTGTGGCTCAGTTGGTAGAGCATGGAGCTTCCAATGCTTTGGTTGTTGGTTTGATTCCTGCTGGGACCATCCATATAAAAATGTATATACACATTACTGTAAGTTGCTTTGGATAAGTGTCTGCCAAATTGCATATCTTATGTAGATAAAACATTGGAAGTTGAGAATAATGCAGACAGTGATGAGTGTGTGTTCTCATTGTCACTCCCCTGTAGTTCTGGGAGAGGATCAAGTTGTACATGATGCCGTCCAAGTACCAGCCTGACTTCCCTTTCCTGCGTCACGTGCCTCTGAGGAGGGTCCACCTCTTCACCCTGGTCCAGATCATATGTCTGGCTGTCCTTTGGGTTCTCAAGTCCACCGTTCTGGCCATCCTCTTCCCTGTCATGGTATTATTCATGATTCGCTTTTGATTGGAACAAGCATTAATACATGGCTGTCAAACCCATTTGAGTGTCTGCTGTTTTTTTTCTTTCCTTTCAATTTGTGTCCAATTAAGACCTAGACATCCAGCTGAGGTGAGTTTTTACCAATAAATGATCTTAACTGATCAATCAAGTACAGTACATGGGAGGAGCAAAACCTGCAGACACTCGCCCCTCAATGGAATGTGTATGAAACCCCTGCATTAACGCATAAAAAAAAGATGGTCAGCTCTCACAAGCTAAAGTTTTACTTAGATTTATAACCAGAAATCACAACGGACATAATTTCAGCTATACATTCAAGCACACTTCAACATACAAATTACCTGATGTGATGTACATGTTGGTTACTTATGAAGAGTTTAACTTTCATCTTCTTTCCTGTTGATGTTATTTTCTTGTCGTGGAAGTTATGTAAGATAGGATAATGTGCTTGTGTGGTTAACAGATCCTGGGGTTGCTGGTGGTGCGTAAGATGCTGGATATGGTGTTCTCTCAACACGACCTGGCCTGGATAGATGATATCCTGCCTGGGAAAGATAAGAAGAAGGATAAGAAGAAGAAGGGCGATAAAGATGACACGAAGAAGAAAGACAAGAAGAAAGGGAGAGCAGACGACAGCAAAGACAAGGTGAGAAACGTTAAGATTTACTGCCACCAACTGGCTGGTTTAGAGCAAAATAAACCTTGCTAAATCATGTATTTCTGATGGCTGTGTGTGTGTGTTTGTATGCAGGAGAAGTACCGCGCTTACTCCAACTGCTCGCCCAGCTCTGAGTCTGACCTGGACCGCAGGTACTGTGTGCTTAAACTACACGTCCCCTACAGAGACCTCCTTCAGCCCGCTGACGCCCAGTCACAGTGGGCCGCTCACTGCCAGCCAGGCAAATACATCCCCTGATACATAGATTACATAAACATGAAACATCAGCCTGGCAGATATATGCAGACCCAAAACATGGACGCACACACACACATGGGCGCCTGACTTTGTCTTAAAGTAAAAAAATAATAAAAAGAGTTAAACATTTTAAAAACATTTCCTGCAATTGTACACTGTTTCTTTACAGGTGGAATCTATATTTATGAACAGAACGCACCTATTTGTCTTAAGTTCTGCCACAAGTTATATTGAGGTCGAGTACTCAAGTGTTTTTAGAACACAAGGCCAGAAAGGAATATGTGCACATTTATCTAGGCCTATATGCCAACAGTGCGCAACAATGCCTAATTTATCATAATCATTACAGATAGCAAAACCTAATTTCTAAATTGCTTCATAGTCAATAAAAAAAACAAGTGCCATTTAAGATTTTTTTTAAACCGCAACATCAACTGGTTATATTATGTGATGGAATACAATCTTCAAATGGCAGTAACCTCAGCAGTGGAGCTTGCTTGTAGAATCCTATGGCTATGCAATGGCGTAGCCTTGTTTTGTTAATTTAGCAGACAAGACGCTCTTATTTCCCGAGCCATTATAACAGTCAAGACACCTATTTTGTAGTAAAAAAACCCATAATGTATTATAACAGAATAAAATACAACAGAATATTTTTCCAAATGAAAAAAGTGTGAAGTGAATTGCATCTCGCGACTCAATTTGGCGTGTTGAAATACATTTTTTTATCATTCAGATGTTCGATTTAGTTTATTCTGCCTGTTTGGAATTTTCTAAACGAACAGTTCCACGTAGCGAATTACGGCCACAACATATGTTTACAGTAGGCATAGGCCTAATGAATCTGATGAAAATACAGTCTTTGTCTTTGTCAAACTAATGTTATTGCATATTTTCAGTGAGGAACCTGTGTAGCCTAGCCCTAGACTAACCAACTCAAATGGCACTAGCAGGTCACAACGTAACCAAAGCAGAAAATAGAAGGAACGCATCTGTCATCATTTGGCAAGGAATGTAGCTTGTGTATCCCATCGTTTAGATACTTCTTCTCTAGGCATGTATTTCTAGGCCTAATGGGAGAAGAAATGCTTGATGCTTGGCTTAGTTTATTTTTAGTTGTGCCCCGCAAATGTACACGTAGGCCTATGGAACACTAGTGTCAAAGCAAATTAACATTGTCTTTCAAACCACATTCCACTAAATAGTACTGTATTTCATTATTTTTTATCTGGTTAAAGATGGAGAGAGACTGATGCCCATCCATACCTACCTCCGACATAGTTTTTTTTGTCACCGTGTCACCATGACGATGTTTAAAACTTGTCTCAGCAGCAGAAATATTCTATGCAACGGGAGTCAATTTTACTTACCAAGCAAAGTAGAGCTGTTTTATCGGGGTACAAATATGATGTGCTTTTTAATTTTGCATTGTAACTGCGAATCGGCCACATGTGCACTCGCACCGAGCACTCAACCAGGACTGTTACTTTTGTAACTGAATTAAAACATTTTATCTATGTGATTTCACCAATTGATGTTGGGGAAATAGATGGCAAAAATGCAGAAGCGTGTTAAATACCTGTAAACAGCTTGGGGAGAATTTTTTTTTCACAGATTTAATCATGTAATATGTGCCATTGCTCAGGCGCCTATGCACACACACACACACACACACACACACACACACACACACACACACACACACACACACACGGTATTATACAAATAACCTTGTGGACACACACTATTAAATCCCATTCAAAATCCTATTTTCACTAACCCCTAACCGTAAGCCGTACCCTAACCCTAACCTTAACCCTAACCCTAAAACTAACCCTAACTCCTAACCCTAATTCCAACCCTAACACTATTTCTAACCTTAACCCTAAACCCCCTCGATATAGCATTTGACCTTGTAGGGACTAGCAAAATGTCCCCAGTTGGTCAGATTTTGGTTTGTTTACTTTTCTTGTGGGGGCTTTTGGTCCCCACAAGTATAGTTAAACATGTCCACGCGCACACACACAGCTATAAATACACACATAATTTATCACAGACCGTGTTCTATATTGTTCTCAGAGAATATACCTTCACACCCTTCTCTCCATGCACTTTGATACGATGCAGATAGTTTTTGCACATGTTTTTACCCCCTAGTGCTAAGGAAAAAACAAAATGTCCACTAAGGGGCAGCCCCAAGGCTGCGTTATGCTGCGTTAGGAAAACTAGTTGTGTCATTTTGTGTCAGTGTCTCTCGATATGTGTACACACATCACATGCATGTGCATAATTCCAGCATGCTAGCCAATACACTATCTCCTATGTATTTTCACTTTTATATTCTGTAAAAATGTTTGACATATTGGAATAGATTCATAAAAGTTTACAATTATATTTGAATGTAGTGGATGCACAGTATTTGAGTATTTGAGAGTGAACAGCGTTTGGCCCACTGTATGTGTGCATCCCCATGCCACATGCATCAGGCTTTTCTCAGAGTGTTGGTTGTTTCTTTTTCCTCCATGTGTTGTATAGTCTAGTAGCCTATCTATGGGTCCCATTCACAAACACAAATGTTTAGTTTAGTTGTGTCGTCATCCCATATAGTTGCATATTCTTCCCCTTCTATCCTTTTAGTCATGCCTACCTCTGCATGGTATTTTTGAATAGGAACTATGATAACAATTCATGTCTGCGTTACGTTTAAGGAAGCATAGTTCAGAATAGACTTATTGAAGAGTAAGATCAAGAACCAACTGAAATTTGACTTCTGCTTTATCCCAACCCCGCCGAAAGACACACAGGTTATAGATGTTGGACCAAGGGGCTGCCACACTGGGCGCACGTGGAGCAGTTGTTCTGGGTGTTAAGTGCCTTGCTCAAGGGCACAACGGTAGGCAATGGCATCTAGGTTTTGATACCAGCAACCCTCCAGTTGCCAGCTCACTTCCTGACAGATTTTTCCCATTAGATATGGGTTTCGAACTGGCAATCCTCCGGTCGCTGGCTCGACTCTAACCGCTAGGCTACCTGCAGCCCATGGTTAGACCTACGTCTTTGATTGTGGTTTTTCTAAATAAATTAGGAAAGGGAAAACTGCAAAGTAAGGACAAACTTTCACTAAGTGAAGTTTTGCATTTATTCTTCACAAACTGTACTGTCATTCCCACCCCTCACATTCCAAATAGGGTGTGAGCTGATCAAGAAGGGTGCAATTGCAGACCGCAATTAGAAGCATTGTCTGATATAGCCGTTTTTTGATATCAAGTTACACCCATTGATGCTCGCCATTGGTCCGTGGCCATTTTTTTCACGTAGAGGACAACAATTGTTGGCAACTGTAGCATTGTTGCTAACCCTAACCCCTTTTCTAACCTTAACCTCAGTCTCATAATCTTCCACGCTAATTCACCTAACCTGCCACGCTAAATCGCCTAACCTGCCACGTTAATTATCCTAACCTGCCACGTTAGTTATCCTAACATGTTATGTAAACAAATCATCTGTGTCGAGAAACCATCAGTCTCACAACACCAGAACTGACCAATGGCAGGTATCAATGGGCGTTTCCTGATATTAGGGAACTAATATCAGTTTGCAGTTTGCAATTGCACCATATTCAGATGATCCACAGAAAGGCTTGAAACACTATGGCATAAAGAACAGACATCAATCACAGTTGACAGCCAGCCTAACTCTCTGTCCTGTTGTTTCACATTAGTTTGTCCAACCTCCCCTCTAGTCTAATTTACTCTCTGGTACTATGCATCAGATCCATATTACATCTAACAACTGACTACCTCCCTGTCTAGCCCAAGGTTACCTTACCCCTCTCCCGTCCCTCCTTCCTTCTGTGTTTCTTGCCTCTCGCTGTGTATGTCATATATTTAATTTAACATATTTTATCCAAAGCGACTTACAGTAGTGCATGCATACATTCTTGTATGTGTGGCACAGCGGTAATCGAACCAATCTGAGCCACGCAGGACCACATGTATGTATGATAACTGGAACTTGCCGTTCCTCAGCATCACCCTGCATCTGAAGATCTCCTGTCCCTCGTCCCCGACGGTCCCTATGGCCCACGGCCGTGGCATGGCCTTCCCCGTGCCCCAGGTGAAGATCGAGATGGAGTCGGACTAGGACACGGACACTGATCACCCCCGCCACAGGGACTTGGTCAGCGAAACAACGCTTTAGGCGATTGACAGACCGAGTTGTCACCTGTAGGCACTGACCGCTGTGTGACAGAGCACAGGCAAAACGTGGGTCCACTGCGGACTCTGTACAGTACATAGATGTAAAATGCTGACCCACTTACACACCAAGACTCTTCTAGAATGCCTGCAGAGGACAGTACAAGGTGGCGTGGACTAACAGCTGACAGCATATGACACCTAACATAAATGAACTGGGAATACAACATGCACATGGAGCACTACATTTCCCATAGCTGTCAATTTCAATGTGTCCAAAATCCCAGCAACAGTTTCTGCTTTTAAACTAGGAGGCTCTTTGCTGAACTGTCATGGATATCTCTGTTGAGAACATGTTGACTGTATAATTTTCAGGATATGCGTAAGGTTAGAAACACAATGGAGGGATATAGGAGAAAGGTGAGTGAAAGATCTGGTATATGCTGTATATGAGAGTATTTTGTGTCAAGATATTTATTTAGATTATAAAAGTATATAGTATGTATTTTTCACTGTTCATACAGATATATATATATATATATATATATATATATATATATATATAAATAGTAAGTATGAAGTGTAAGGTCCAGAATAACTTGAAGTGAAATCCAGAATTTCAATGTCAGTAAAATTGGCCTGCCTTTTCATCTGATAAATGAGTTCTTGAATATCCTTCTTCAGCAAATAATTTTGTTTTTGTGGTGCCTCTTCTTGTAGAAAACTAGCTTGCCTATTCCCTCGTTCCTATTCCCTCTTGTGTTTTAAAGCCACTGGGGGAAAAAGAAACAGCCCAAAAATTGTGAATAACCTACTTGACTGAATATTGTTGTTTTTGAAAAATGATTGATTTGTTAATAACATGGTTGAATACAGCGTTTTCCAATCGTTATATTATCCCATACTGCAGGGGTCATCAACTAGATTCAGCTGTGGGATTATTTTTTTCTTGAGGGGGTGGTTATAAATTTGTACTCTGCAAATTGAAAAAAAAATACTCTACAGGAAGCAAGAAGCCCAAACCAGGGTTCATACATATTTTGACAGATGGATTTTCATGACTTTTTCAGGACTTCTCCATGACATTTAAACAAGTTTCAATGACAAAAAAATGGCATGCTTAAATGTGTTATCGACACTGGGAAGCACTTACAAAAGCATGCACACCCAGTAGCTCTCCATCTTCCAAAATATTTCATAATTGTAAAACATTGCAACTTTACAACCAAATACATTTATGCCTTAATAAAACAATTCACTCATTCAATATATCTAAGATCAAATGGCTATGATAGGCCACAAATCTTTAGAGCTGTGCTTTTGGCTTAGCCCACATATTTCTTCAGGAAATGTACTTTTTTAGTTTAGTCATATTTGTCTTAGCTAGGCCTACCTTAGAAGTATTTACTTTGCAGGCTGACAAGCATCTATTGAGTTGCAATGTCCACATACATTTGATGCCCAAATCCACTGGAAGTACAGTTGAAGTCGGAAGTTTACATAACACTTAGGTTGGAGTCATTAAAACTTGTTTTTCAACCACTCCACAAATTTCATGTTAACAAACTAGTTTTGGCAAGTCAGTTAGGACATCTTCTTTGTGCATGACACAAGTCATTTTTCCAACAATTGTTTACAGACAGATTATGTCACTTATAATTCACTGTATCACAATTCCAGTGGGTCAGACGTTTACATACACTAAGTTGACTGTGCCTTTAAACAGCTTGGAAAAGTCCAGAAAATGATGTCATGACTTTAGAAGCTTCTGATAGGCTAATTGACATCATTTGATTCAATTGGAGGTGTACCTGTGGATGTATTTCAAGGCCTACCTTCCAACTCAGTGCCTCTTTGCTTGACAGAGGAAAATCAAACGAAATCAGCCAAGACCTCAGAAAAAAAATTGTAGACCTCCACAAGTCTGGTTCATCCTTGGGTGCAATTTCCAAATGCCTGAAGTTATCACGTTCATCTGTACAAACAATAGTACGCAAGTATAAACATCATGGGACCACGCAGCCGTCATACCGCTCAGGAAGGAGACGCGTTCCGTAAACTAGAGATGAATGTACTTTGCTGCTAAAAGTGCAAATCAATCCCAGAACAATGGCAAAGTACCTTGTGAAGATGCTGGAGGAAATGGGTACAAAAGTATCTATATCCACAGTAAAACAAGTCCTATATCGACATAACCTGAAAGGCCGCGCAGCAAAGAAGAAGCCACTGCTCCAAAACCGCCATAAAAAAGCCAGACTACGGTTTGCAACTGCACATGGGTACAAAGATCATACTTTTTGGAGCAATGTCCTGTCTGATGAAACAAAAATAGAACTGTTTGGTCATAATGACCATCGTTATGTTTGGAGGAAAAAGGGGGAGACTTGAAAGCCGAAGATCACCATCCATAACCGTGAAGTACGGGCACCCCCCGCAGCATCATGTTGTGAGGGTGCTTTGGTGCAGGAGGGACTGGTGCACTTTACAAACTAGATGGCATCATGGGGAGGGAAAATTATGTGGACGGAAAATTATGTGGACATATTGAAGCAACATCTCAAGACATCAGTCAGGAAGTTAATGCTTGGTCTCAAATGGGTCTTCCAAATGGACAATGACCCCAAGCATACTTCGAAACCTGACTCTGTTACACCAACTCTGTCAGGAGGAATGGGCCAAAATTCACCCAACTTATTGTGGGAAGCTCGTGGAAGGCTACCCGAAATGTTTGACCCAAGTTAAGCAATTTAAAGGCAACGCTACCAAATACTAATTGAGTGTATGTAAACTTCTGACCCACTGGGAATGTGATGAAAGAAATAAAAGCTGAAATAAATCATTCTCTCTAGTATTATTCTGACATTTCACATTCTTAAAATAAAGTGGTGATCCTAACTGACCTAAAACAGGGAATTGTTACTAGGGGTAAATGTCAGGAACTGTGAAAAACTGAGTGTATTTGGCAAAGGTGTAGGTAAACTTCCGACTTATCTACAAAAACAAGTTTTGCAGCCACATAATGCAAAATGGAAAATAGGAAAATATTTTTCCTAAAATTAGTTTTTGCGATTCACAAATGATTATTTTGATTCACATGTCTCAA
Source organism: Oncorhynchus clarkii lewisi (assembly GCF_045791955.1). NCBI lineage: Eukaryota > Metazoa > Chordata > Actinopteri > Salmoniformes > Salmonidae > Oncorhynchus > Oncorhynchus clarkii. The sequence goes on from NC_092152.1 coordinate 37,526,964, forward strand.
TTCACAACGATTGAACAGAAGCCCAACTAACACAATGGTGAATTAGTGAATTGTTCATTTCTTCAATAACAGTTTCAAATATTAATTTGTGTGGCACTTTGTATGGCTTTTTTCACAATCCTGGCTGATATGTTCATTATTTATATATATATATATATATTTATAAATTGATAAAATATTTAATAATTTTCTAAATAAAGTACCTTAACAGAAATTATTAAATTCATTTCCATGACTTTTTCCATACTTTTCAGATTTGATCATTTTTCTAAACTTTTCCAGGCCTGGAAAACACAATATTAAGATTCCATTACTTTTTCAGGATTTTCATGATGTACAAACCCTGTCAAGAAACAATTGTATTTGACAAAAACAATAATTTCAAACCTTGATTACATTGGTATATGATCATACATGTCTCTCTGTTTATGAGTGGAAATAGATGGGAATAAATTTACTAAATTGAAATAATTTTAAAAAACGGAAATTTAACAAAATAATTAGTAATAATTTTGTCCGCGGGCAGCCAGTTGACGATCCCTGCCATATTGTGTGTAAATGACTGCGGACACTTACTGAGCAGACACCTAACAATAACCCAAAGACGATGTACAAACTGTATTCTTGTGATATTTTCTTTGTTGCTAAATGTTGATCCTTTTAACATGATATATTTTATCAACAGAGAAATGCCTGGGCATTATTTATTTTTTGTATGTATTATTACAGAATTAGTAAGACCATAACTAGTTATGTATTTATTATTATACTGAAAAAATATTTAAACACAACATGCAACAATTTCTATTTTACTGAGTTACAGTTCATAGAAGGAAATCAGTCAATTCAAATAAATTCATTAGCCCCTAATCTATGGATTTCACATGACTGGGCAGGGGCGCACTCATGGGTGGGTCTGGGAGGGTGTAGGTCCAACCCTTGGAAGCCAAGCCCAGCCAATCAGAATTAGATTTTCCCCACAAAAGGGCTTTATTACACAGAAATACTCCTCAGTTTCATCAGCTGTCCAGGTGGCTGGTCTCAGACAATCCCGCAGGTGAAGAAGCTGGATGTGGAGGTCCCGGGCTGGTGTGGTTGCATGTGGTCTGCAGTTGTGAGGCGGTTGTATGTACGGCCAAATTCTCTAAAACGACGTTGGAGGCGGCCTATGGTAGAGCAATTAGCATTCAATTCTATGGTGGACATTCCTGTAGTTATCATGCCAATTGCACACTCCCTCAAATCTTGAGACATTTTTGGCCCAGCATAAGGTGCACCTGTGCAATGAGCAATGAGCATGCTGTTTAATCACCTTCTTGATATGCCACACCTGTCAGGTGGACGGATTATCTTGGCAAAGAAGAAATGCTCACTAACAGGGATGAAAACAAATGTTGTGCACAAAACTTGAGTAATAAGCTTTTTGTGCATATGGAACATTTCTGGGATCTTTTCAGCTCATGAAACATGGGGCAAACACTTTACATGTCATGTTTATATTTTTGTTCCGTATATTTACATGATTTATAAATTGTACAGATTAAAAATCTTGTCAACTTTCTGTGAACAAGAAACAGGAGCAAGGCCACTAAAAGTAAGCCATAAAGGGGAAGGCAAAAGCTCAGGTTCTCCCCCACTGTCTATAAACACTGGCATTTGAATATGAAATACCCCTACCTGTACAAAATACCATTCAATTCACTAGCTATACATTTTTTGTATGGACATGATGTTTTAGGAAATATAGGAATAAATGTGACACTGCATAATGAAGTTTGTAGTGAGGTGTTTTGAAGAAGTAGTGATGAGCCTCCCTATGTTCATAATGTCTCACGTTTCCTCTCCACAACTCTTCTTTGGCACATGCAATAATCTCTACGATAAGTAAACATCCAGACAATAGTTACACTAACATACACAAATACAGATGGACCAGCAACATTAAGTTAATGCAGGACACATTATACATTCTGTAGAAGAGACATCCCTATGTCACTCGTGAAGCCGTCTGCGAAACCCTCTCCTTCGACCAGGGTGGGCATCTTGTTGCACATGGGGCACAGTTTGTTCCTCTCCTGTGAGGCTCTCATCCAGACAATGAGGTTCCAGCGCTGCCCAGAGGAGATGGGCAGGGCACCGTGCATGTGTTGTCCTCTGTGGAGGATACCCTCCGTCACTTTGTGCTCTACCTCTGTACATGCTGTCTCACTCAGAGGCACCTGCAGGGGCAGCAAAAACACCATCAGCCACTGAACCATACTAGACTAACAATGAGAATGTTTACTAAAGTGCTGTGGTGACTTTTGTTCATGCAACTAATAAATCTGTGCGATTTCACAACCTAAAATATAACAGTGTGTAACCTGGTATGGTTTTTAAACCACAGTGTGTGTGGAATTAATGAGAGATAGTATGAGTATGAATCTAAACCAAGAGCACAGCTCCATTTATTATTTCATTCTATATAACACTATTGTGTTATCACACTTCCCCATCTGGCTCTAACGAGGCACCTGTCTCATGTCACCAAAGTAGAGATTCCCCTCCGTGAACTCTTTCCCCAGAGACACGTTGAGAGTGACCTCTGCATTGTCATAGTGGTAGCTGAGGTCCAAGTCTTCATGCATGTCATATTTCACCATGAAGGCCTTGTGGCTGTCCAGGTAACATCCCCCACAGTCATGGTAGAGCAGAGATGTGAGAGGCTGCAGATACTGCTCACGGAGAGGGATGATGAAGCCTTCGTCAAACCCTAACTCGTTCAGGAGGATCTGTGTGGACAAAAGAACATCACCAACAAAAGGAACATGAGTTACCACAGGTAACACTTTATACATTGAGCATTTTGCCTGAAATGTCCAAATCTAATATTCTACAGATTTCTCTCATATATATAACAGGACGTGTACCCCATAGTTATTCATGGTATTCGGTCTGCCCTTGGGCGATCTAGATTGTTCAAAGTGTTCCATCTCTTCTATCAGCTCATCACAGAAGATTTTCTTGAACACAGGAAAGCGGAAGACCCTTGCCGCTTTAAAAAAATAAAAAATAAGGAGTTAGGCCCTAATCTGGACAATGGAATAAAAATGTCTATGAAGTTGAACAGTCATGACAGGCACCACCAATGTCAAATATGAACTCTAAGGAAAACTCACCTGCTTCTGTCTGCATTAAACTCAACAGTCCCTCTTTACTGGCCTCATCACTTCGACAATAATCCACCATCTGTTTAAACTCTGGTGATATATAGGACTCCTAAAGAGATAGACAATCTAAGTAAATTACACTGTACAGTAATACCCCAGATCAAAGGGTTAATTAACAGTATCTGTGTATGGATTTGAAGACTGCAGTACTATTGTATGATTCCTACATGGAGAAGGTAGACATGGTCATGGAGTGGTTTATAAATCTCCTTAATGGCTGCAGCTCTCTCAGCTGACTTCACACCAAGGCTCCTGCGCCTTTCAACTTCTTTCTCAATCTAGATAAGAAACATTCAACCCATACATTAAAATATAATGACAATTCAGTCCGATTTTAACAAAATACTTAAACTACATGGGTCTACTTGCCTTTTTCAGGATGTCCTTGAATTCTGTGTCAGTGGAGCAGCCAAGATTTCTTAACACCTGGAATATAAACAGAAGTAAGGTTGCTAACTTTACACTCATCTAACAAGATGCTGTAACGTGACAACCGTCTGTAGATCTACTGCCTAGCTAGGCCAGATACCCACCGCTTGATAATCAGATCTAAACTGGTGCTCGGATAGAAATCTGACATGAAGTTTGAACTCCTCGAGGAAAATATTGTCAGTGCTAAAACAACTACAAGTGTAAAATGTTGCCTTGGAATCCTTGTCGTGTTGCATGACTTGTCATATAAATATAATACAAATCAACGTATTATAGGACAATTCATAATAATATTGGCTAATATAGCAGGGGGGATATCGCCCGCGGAACTGTAGTTGTTTGTTGTGATCCAACTATGTTATGTGTCCGATGTGAAATGATACTCTCAGCATTTAGTTTCCATGATTTGTAACCAACAAAATAGCTCAAACAGAGACACATTTCTGTATATAAAATATAGAAATATCAAACGGTACTCTATTATTTAAATATGTGGCCATTTTTCTATCTGTTGATGTAAAATGGATTCAAGAGGAAAGGTAAACTTCGAGTTGCGTTTCCGGGTCCGTCAACATAAATCGTCCGTTCGCAGAATACTAAGGAAACATACGAATCTCTCATCCGTTGACTCATTATTTAGTTGTTATTTTGTCATGTTAATATTTGTTTGCTCGTACATCGGTTACTCCTTGTAATATATAATTTGGCTCGCATATTTACAGTGGTTTTAGGTCCCTTTTTAGCTGCTGAGATGTTGAGTGTGGATTCGTTGCAAGTGGTGGCTGAAGAGGAGGTGGTGGAGTCGAGCTCAAACCGACTGGGTGACATCTACACGTTTGTGGCCGAGGGCTGCTACCCCCAGACTATGAATCCTATACGAAAGAAGAATCTCAAAAGATATGCTCAGAAATTCATAATTGATGGTAAGAGAGTGAATAGATAACAAATAACAACAAGAAAATTCTTAATGTGTAGAGGGCGGTTGAAATGTGTGTTGTTGACTAGAATAGCATCTCTTTCTAATTGCATGTTGTCTGTGTGGTTTTGTTGTTCTAGAGGGTCGACTGTATTATGTGGGGCCCAAGAAGGAAGAGAAGCGAGAGGTGGTGATTGAAGCGGAACGTAAGAGGCATGTATTCCTAGAGTGCCACTTCAATGACATCGGTCATCACTTGGGACAAAAGAAGACTGTTCACAAGATCCAAAGCAAGTATTACTGGCTGGGTATTGTGAAGGACGTCGTGGACTGGGTATGTGCGTCTCTTTGGACTTCAGTGTAATGCAATAATACAACTTGGAGGCATATCATTCATTTATTCTTCTTACAAATTGTGTTTGTGCATTTGTCTGCCTTAGATAAAGGTATGTGAAACCTGTCAGCGCTCGGAGAGGAACAAAAACATGACAAGAACTGTTCGGCCAATCAAAGTGGAAGCTCCCTGGGAAATTCTAGGGATTGATATATTTGGTAAATAAACTCTCAGAAAACTTCTCAGAAAATTAAACTACTCATTCAGTGTAACTGGTGTAAAATGACTAGCTAATTAGCTGTGCACAGTAGTAGTAGCAGCGTTTCAATTGGTGTCGTCACCTCAGCTGAGAAGTTGAGGTAGTTGTTTCCCTGTTTCCCGCGGCTTTTGTGGAGCGATTGGTGATCATGCTTCGTGGGAGGCAGTTGTCGATGTGGTGAGAGGGTACTTGGTTCAAGCCAAGGGTGTGGCGAGGAGAGGGACAGAAGAAACACTATTACACTAGTCTCAGAACAATAGATAAAGAGTTCAAATGTTTGTCTGACTTTGTTGAATTTGCTCTTCTTTAGAAGAAAAGGAAAAGCCACACACTAATCGCGCTGATGGCAAATAAAATATGGCAATATTTTGACAGCTAGCTGTCTTCATCAGGATTTCATGTCAAGCACTGCAGGTCACCAGTGTATATATAGGTTTCCATTGGACACACGCAGGTGTTTGCAATCATGGCTGGCTATGGCATGACATCATTGGTCAATTTACACAACAATAATATCGAGAAAAGCATGAATGGATACACAATGATCATAGCCTAGAGTACACAATTTAATTTACAATCAATGGAAAAAAATCACAAATAGCCTACATCATAAAAAGCCTTTACAATTTTATTTCAAATAGATAGAAAAATCACAGGAGTTTCTGATCAAACTCAATGTTCAGACCAAAGGAAGCAAGGGTCTTTAAATTAAAGAATCGGTTCTTCTTTTCACCAGGACCCTTCCCAGAAACCCAGCAAGGTAATTCAAGCGTGGTAATCATCACAGATTACTTCAGCAAGTGGGTGGAGGCATTCCCCATTCAAAAGAGAGATTGCCTCTCTGTTGCCAGATGTATTTCTACATCCATTTACAGGTAGCCTAATTAAACACACACACATTTCAATACTAATTTGAATATTATCTGCAAGGTACAACAATCATCAACAACATGAGTTGTCATGAGATGGCGCTCAATCACCATATTTTTCCCCCCCTACCAGGTTTGGGGCAGCAAAAACAATTATCTCCACACAAAGCGTTGACTTTTGTGATGAGGTGAGAAATTATTAGCCTGTGTCTATTTACAATCTTAACGAAGTGGATAGGCCGATATCAACATTTCTCCCGTAATGTTACTTCCAGGTGACCAAGCACCTGTGTGACAGGTGGAACATAGTGCAGAGTGTATCTGCTGTGGAGCTGAACCCGCTACACGACCGCAGCAGTGGCCTGCTGAAGGAGGCCATCACTCAGGTGGTGGCAGAGAAGCGGGCAGAGTGGGACGATTTCCTGGACCCTGTTTTATATCTGTTTAGGATGACCATCGACCCCACAACCAAGTTCACACCCTATTCACTCATGTTCAGCAGGGAAGCCATTTTGCCCAGTGAGGTGATATGTTTTTTTTGTGTTTGGTTTTGTTTGGTTTAAAAATGCATCAAATTGTGTTATTACTATGTAATTGTTCATGTTTAGTTACTAATTTACGATTTATTTTGTCAAGACAAAAGCTGCTCCTTTCAGTTACGACCAAGAGACGGATTTGAATCACTCAAAGAAAGAGGCCTCTGCTTGTATGACAGTGATGCAGGAACAGCAGATCTCTGTCAAGCAGCTGGTGAGTTTGAATTGGAAATGCAATATCTTCACTTTTGGGAGATGCTGTGCTACACCACTAAAGAGAGCCTGATACGCTTGTTTCATGGGTGCCACTTAATTTCTACTTCACTGCTGACTCACTTGACTTCAACCCTCTTGCTCTTTGGGAAGCATAATTCATCAGGACATACTGTGGGTCAATGTGTGACATTCCCATGTGAGCTTTCTCTGGATTCCATTGGAAATGGTAAATAATTGTTTGTGCTTACAGGTGATCGCCAACATGAATGCGGCCTACAAACAGGAGAAGAAGAATGCCAAGAGAAGATCTCGGAACATGCCCTCCATCACTTTCAAAGTCACCGACCCTATGTTTTGCTCGGGAGAGTCACCCTCCCAGAAAAAACTGAAACCGAGCATTTACTTGTCTTTCCCTGTAGAAACAGTCCTCGCCACTAAGCAAAGCTGCTCAGATGACAAAAAGAGTGACTTGGAATACCCCCTGGTTTCTGATGTTCATTGAGGCCTGCTATCCTGGGGTTATGGTATACAGGGTACAGAATTGAGACTCATACAGTGACTGTATTGATGGCTCAATTATTTGTCTCGCTTCAGTGCTGCGATGGAGACATTCTGTCCACATTGCTAAGCAGCTTCACCTCTGAGAGAAGATTGGCAAACATAAAGGCAACCAACATCAAGAATCCTGACCAAAAATATTGATGAATTATTGGGTTGGTCACGTGTCCAAATACATAGGATCTCTCTAGCAGTGCCTGGTGGATTTGTGGTCTTGTCATTGCTATTGTGATGCCTGTAGGTGCTAAAGGCCAATTTGTTTTCAGCAAGAGGTGAACGAAATTAATACTTTTACACTAGATAATGTAGAATACACCTAGATTTCCACCTCTGTTCAAAATCGGATATGAAGTCGCATTAATGTCATGGAGCAGTGCACTTGGAGCCAGCATCAGTTTTTTGGGGGCCCACACTTGGGATACTTCATATCCACAATCACAATTCATGAATACAGCTCTACATGCTTTAGGGAAGAAATGTTATTCATTGGTTTGGGTCCATGCCAAATGATGGCTTAAAAGTTTATTGCTGTGCATGGATTCAAAATCCCCCATAGGCCCCACATTCTACTGAATAATCTTTGAATAGGAACATCACCACACAACAAAGTCTTAACAGACTCGGTACCCCTAAAGTGATAAATATGACTTTCACATGGAAGTTATGAGTCACTTAATGCACATTGTAATAAGTAAATACATCAGTTCTCCTATGTTTGTCCAAATTATCTCTCTTACACACAAAACACACACACAATCTCTGATACTCTTTGAATAAACCTCATAATAATACACTGCATGGCTCTGGCTATTTAGTCCGGTTGACGAGACTCACGTGATGTAGCGCAGGGAGCACTGTGTCAGAAAGACTCTGAAATACCGGCTCTCTGGATTGCCCCGCCAGTTCCGTCCTGGGATGATCTTGAAGGAGGAGCCTCGCACACCATTTATATTACCGGTTTCCATATACATTGCATAAAGGATCACCAGTGCAGCTTAAGTGCAAATCGATATGAACTCAGAATGCGACAGAGTGGCGAGACGGCCATGTCGCCTAAAATATAATAAATTACTGTATCAAGGAAAGTGATCGAATATCCGAGAGGAGATAAGAGCGCCGCACGGTAGGTCAATGTGATACAGTAACCTTGTCGAAACCTGATGTCACGGGTGCATTTGTGATCATGGATCACGGTAGGCATTTATACTGAACAAAATATAAACGCAACATGCAACAATTTCAAAGATTTTACTGAGTTACAGTTCATATGAGGACATCCGTCAATTTTAATAAATTCATTAGGCCCTTACCTGGGGATTGCACATAACTGGCAATACAGATATGCACAGATACCTTTAAAATGGGCCTCACTATGGGCCTAAGGATTTAGTCACGGTATTTCTGTGCATTCAAATTGTCATCGATATTGTGTCTCTAGTTTATGCCTGCCCATACCATAAACCCACTGCCACCATGAGGCACTCTGTTCACAATGTTGACATCAGCAAACCATAAGCCACATGATGCCATACATGTGGTCTGTGGGTGTGAGGCAGGTTGGACATACTGCACAATTCACATAGGAGGTGGCTTATGATAGAGAAATTAACATGAAATTCTCTGGCAACATCTCTGGTGGATATTCCTGCATTCAGCATGCCAATTGCATGCTCCCACAAACTTTGAGACATCTGTGGCATGTGACAAAACTGCACATTTTAGAGTGGCCTTTTATTGTCCCCAGCACAAGGTGCACCTGTGTAATGATTATGCTCTTTATTTAGCGAGGCAGGTCAGTTAAGAACTAAATCTTATTTTCAATGACAGCCAGTGGGTTAATTGCCTTGTTCAGGGGCAGAACAACAGATTTTTACCTTGTCAGCTCGGCGATTCAATCTTGCAACCTTTCGGTTACTAGTCCAACCACTAGGCTACCTGTTGCCCCTATCAGATGGATGGATTATCTTGGCAAATGAGAAATGCTCACTAACAGGGATGTAAACAAATTTGTGCGCCAAATTTGAGAGAAATAAGCTTCTTGTGCGTATGGAACATTTATGGGATTTTTATTTCAGCATATGAAACATGGGACCAGCACTTTATATGTTGCATTAATATTTTTGTTCAGTGTAGTTCGGTGAACTTCCATTTGGGTTGAATTCAAAACACTTGTTCGAAAAAAAACGTCATAAAATTGTAATAGCCTATAAATGTATTGTAATAGCAACAATATTAAAACAAAACAATAGGCTACAGTTTTAGCTTTTTGTATTCTTGTTTCTTCCCAGACTTGTTCCTTCTTCACAGGACACTATCTCTCCACGGATAGACTGAAACGTAATGGGGGTCATAGTAGTGGTGAGCTGTATCTTGTTATTTATCCTGGTGGATGTTATTGTCACCACTGTCCTCTACTTACATGGTTGCCAGACTGCAATATTCACAGAGGATGTGCAGAACTTTGACATTCTCCACTCCGTCCTGGACCTCTGGGGGACTATGCTGGTCAGAGTCTGCCTTCTGCTTGGGGCCTCCATAGGGGTGTTATGGAACAGAGTGGACGGCCCATGCAGGGTCTCTGCCCTGGGGACCCTGACTCTCCTAATTTGCCTGACCGTCAGCACCTACGCCTTAGCTAAGCTCCTGATGCTCTCGGAGCAGGGCGATCTGGCTCACCAACCCTGGTTCCTCTGTCTGTTTTCCTGGACCTGTGTGTCAGTGCTGGGGACCGTGCTCCTCTGGAGACTCCTGGGAAGGGCTCCTAACACTGTGACTGACGGAGAGGGAGATGGTGGAGGAAGTGTCTGTGAGGAGACTGAGAGGCTAGTGGAGGCAGCAGGAGAGAATGGCACTGAGGAGGTGGAGGAGCAGCAGAAGCATGGGGAGAAGAAGAGGAGTAGGGCGAGCAGGAAAGGAACAGAGGACCAGAAGAACTCAGGGGCCACACTGGGGCGTCTGCTGTCCTACTGCAGTGAATACGCTGGGCTGCTCTCTGTAGCCTTCCTCTTCCTCCTCATCTCTGCTGTGTGTAAGTGGCAACTTGTTTAATTACAATGCACAGACGACTAGGGCCCTGCGTTTTTCCTGAACACATGACCTGACCAGGAACAACGCAGGGCTCTAGGTACAGACAATAACTAGGGAACTGAGGATTTCCCTGGTCAGGTCATATCAGTTATTTGGCCTGGCCATGGTCAGGTCAAGTTGATTAATGTAGAGATCATCACCAATGTGACGCTGGCATATTACACAGTGTTGCATGAGATAGTTACACAGAAGATGTGTAATAAAGAAACATAACCAGCCTCTTGGAAGTTCTGTCTGGATCCCATGCATTTGTATTTAAGACTTTATTACTGAACTAATAGCAGCATGGTATTGCATTCAGGGTTGCAAGGTTGCTCTACTACTCATTATAAACTGGGTGATTCGAGCCCTGAATGCTGATTGGCTGATAGACGTTGTATATCAGACCGTATACCACACGTATGACAAAACATTGATTTTTTACTGCCCAAATTATGTTGGTAATCAGTTTAAAATATCAATAAGGCACCTCAGGGGTTTGTGATATATGGCCAATATACCACGGCTAAGGGGCTGTGTCCAGGCACTCCGCATTGCGTTGTGCATAAGAACAGCCCTTAGCTATGGTATATTGGCCATATACCACACCCCATAAGGCCTTATTGCTTAATTATAGGAGTGACAAATTACATTAATGACTCATGTCCCATGAATAAAGCATGATGGGGTTCCTGAGGGGCACATTGGTCTAAGGCACTGCATCTCAGTGCAAGAGGCATCACTACAGTCCCTGGTTTGAATCCAGGCTGATACACAATTTGCCCAGCGTCGTCCGGGTTTGGCCCGGTAGACCGTCATTGTAAATAAGAATTTGTTCTTAATTGACTTACCTAGTTAAATAAAGGTTAAATAAAAAAATACTCTACCCTACTCATTTCATTTCATTATAGACAAATCAAAATATATCTATACATTTAACTGTATTTCTATTTTACACAATTGTGCTTATTATTTTTCATAACATTTAATGGTACTATGTTATCCACTTTATAGGTGAGGCCTTCATCCCCTACTACACTGGGCAGGCTATAGATGGCATTGTTATTCACAAGAGTATGGAGTACTTCACCAAGCCCCTGATCACTCTCACAGTGTTGGCCTTAGTCAGGTAAGCCATGCTGAAGTGAACAGTGATCACAAGGCGTGTGTTTTGTTAACTGGTTGTCCTTGTTGTGTGCCATATCTTCTTTGATGTCTTGCACATGCTGCATATCTATTATGGATTCGACAATATATACATTGATCTTGTGTGTTTGTGGCGTATAATGTATCTCTGACTGCGTTTCATTTCTTGCGTCTCTCCTTAGCTCTATAGCTATTGGAGTACGAGGTGGCCTCTTTAATCTAACCTTTGCCAGACTGAATCTTCGCCTGCGAAATCTTCTCTTCAGATCTCTGATGCGTCAGGAGGTGGGCTTCTTTGACTCTAACCACACAGGTGAGCTCTCAAGATTTCTCTTTATTCCTTCCCTTCATGCTTTTCCCTTCTTCCTCTGATTAAATAGATGATAACAACAGAGAGTACAGCGGTGTAAAAGAGGGGGGAGGGAGAGGGGGGGGACAATGCAAATAGTCTGGATAGCAATTTGATTAGGTGTTCAGGAGTCTTATGGCTTGGGGGAAGAAGCTGTTTCGAAGCCTCTTGGACCTAGACTTGGCGCTCCGGTACCGCTTGCCGTGTGGTAGCAGAGAGAACAGTCTATGACTAGGGTGGCTGAAGTCTTCGACAGTTTTTAGAGCCTTCCTCTTACACCGCCTGGTATAGAGGTCCTGGATGGTAGGAAGCTTGGCCCCAGTGATGTACTGGGCCGTTCGCACTACACTCTGTAGTGCCTTGCGGTTGGAGGCAGAGCATTTTCCATACCAGTCAGTGATCCAGCAGTCAGGATGCTCTCGATAGTGCAGCTGTAGAACCTTTTGAGGATCTGATGACCCATGCCAAATCTTTACAGTCCTGAGGGGGAATAGGTTTTGTCGTGCCCCATCGATGAGAATGAGGGCATGCTCGGTCCTCTTTTTCCTGTAGTCCACAATCATATCCTTTGTCTTGATCACGTTTGTCTTGATCACGTCATTGTCGGTGATCAGGCCTACTACCACTGTTGTGTCTTCTGCAAACTTAATGATGGTGTTGGAGTCATGCCCGGCCGTGCAGTCATGGGTGAATAGGGAGTACAGGAGGGGACTGAGCACGCACCCCTTTGTTGAGGATCAGCATGGTGGATGTATTGTTACCTACCCTCACCACCTGGGGCAGCCCGTCAGGAAGTCCAGGATCCAATTGCAGAGGTGTTTAGTCCCAGGGTCCTTAGCTTATTGATGAGCTTTGAGGGCACTATGGTGTTGAATGCTGAGCTGTAGTCAATGAATAGCATTCTCACTTAGGTGTTCCTTTTGTCCAGGTGGGAAAGGGCAGTGTGGAGTGCAATATAAATTGCATAATCTGTGGATCTGTTGGTATGGTATGCAAATTGGCGTGGGTCTAGGGTTTCTGGGATAATGGTGTTGATGTGAGCCATGACCAGCCTTTCGAAAGCACTTCATGGCTACAGACGTAGCTATGGGCTGGTAGTCATTTAGACAGGTTACCTTAGTGTTCTTGAGCACATGCCCTATGGTGGTCTACTTAAAACATGTTGGTATTACAGAATCGGAGAGAGAGAGGTTGAAAATGTCAGTGAAGACACTTGCCAGTTGGTCAGAGCATACTTGCAGTACATGTCCCGGTAATTCGTCTGGCCCTGCAGCCTTGTGAATGTTGACCTGTTTCAAGGTATTACTCACATTGGCTGCGGAGAGCGTGATCACACAGTCTTCCAGAACAGCTGGTGCTCTCATGCATGTTTCAGTGTTATTTGTCTCAAAGCGAGCATAGAAGTTGTTTAGCTCGTCTGGTAGGCTCGTGTCACTGGGCAGCTCTTGGCTGTGCTTCCCTTCATAGTCTGTAATGGTTTGCAAGCCTTGCCACATTCGACTAGCATCAGAGCCGGTATAGTATGATTCGATTTTAGTCCTGTATTGACGCTTTGCCTGTTTGTTGTTTTGTCGGAGGTCATAGCGAGATTTCTTATAAGCTTCCGGATTAGAGTCCCGCTCCTTGAAAGCGGCAGCTCTAGCCTTTAGCTAAGTGCGAATGTTGCCTGTAATCCATGTTTTCTGGTTGGGATATGTTCGTACAGTCTCTGTGGGGACGACGTCATCGATGCACTTATTGATGAAGCCAATGACTGATATGGTGTACTCATCAATTCCATCGGAGGAATCCCGGAACATATTCCAGTTTGTGCTAGCAAAACAGTCCTGTAGTTTAGCATCTGCTTCATCTGACCACTTTTTTTTGAGCTTGTCACTAATGCTTCCTGCTTTAATTTTTGCTTGTAAGCAGGAATCAGGAGGATAGAACTATGGTCAGATTTGTCAAATGGAGGGCGAGGGAGAGCTTTGAATGCGTCCCTGTGTGTGGAGTAAAGGTGGTCCAGAGTTTTTTTCCCTTGGGTTGCACATTTAACATGCTGATAGAAATTTGGTTAAACGGATTTAAGTTTCCCCACATTAACCTCTCTGGGATATTTGGGACGGTAGCGTCCCACCCCGCCAACAGCCAGTGAAAGTGTAGGGCGCCAAATTCAAAACAACAAAAATCTCATAATTAAAATTCCTCAAGCATACAAGTATTTTACACCATTTTAAAGATACAATTATCGTTAATCCAGCCACAGTGTCTGATTTCAAAAAGGCTTTACAGCGAAAGCACCACAAACCATTATGTTAGGTCACCACCAAGTCACAGAAAAACACAGCCATATTTCCAGCCAAAGAGAGGAGTCACATAAAGCAGAAATATCGATAAAATTAATAACTAACCTTTGATGATCTTCATCAGATGACACTCATAGGACTTCATGTTACACAATACATGTATGTTTTGTTCGATAAAGTGCATATTTATATCCAAAAATCTAATTTAACATGCAGTGATTTTGCAGAGAACCACATCAATTTACAGAAATACTCATAATAAACATTGATAAAAGATACAACTATTATACATGGAACTTTAGATAAACTTCTCCTTAATGCAACCGCTGTGTCAGATTTAAAAAAAACTTTACGGAAAAAGCACACCATGCAATAATCTGAGTACGGCGCTCATTATGGCGGAATACAGCTCATTCAATGCTGTCTTAGTGCCAGCCTTTGACTGTGATGGTATATAAACAGCATCGAAAAAATACAGATGAAAACTCTCTAGGCAGGTAGTGTGGTCTACAGTTTATCATGGCTATTGCTCTACCTCAGGCGAGCAAAACCTTGAGACTTCCTTAGATATCGTGCAGCAGCTGTTATTTACAAAATACATATTTTGCTGCCCCTTGTCTCACCATACGCCGATGGTCTATCCTGCCGGTGCAGCGCATAACCAGCCAGCTGTATGTTGATAGTGTCGTCGTTCAGCCACGTCTCCGTGAAGCATAAGATATTACAGTTTTGAATGTCCAGTTGGTAGTTTAATCTTCCATGTAGGTCATCTATTTTATTGTCCATCGATTGCATGTTTGCTAGCAGAATGGAAGGAAGTGGGGGTTTATTCGATCGACTACGAATTCTCAGAAATTCTCAGAGACGGTAGCGGCAAAATTATGTACAAATTAAGTTTAAAAAAATAAGTTTTAATTAAAAAAAATAAAAAAAATTTAAAAAAAGCATATAAACGAACAACAAAACACAATCGGTTGGGGGCACGAAACACGTCGGTCTTCTTCTCCAGCGCCATCTGTCAGCTGATCAGATGAACATTAAAACGCTTGGAAAAGCCTGCAGGTATATTCTTTCATTAATATTTTGAGCCACAGTCTAGCTGTTATAACAAGTCATAATGCTTTATAACTTGTATAATAAGTCTAAAGTTATATCTTATAAAAAGGCTTATTAACTATTGTCAAGGAAACTCTTTCCAAGAATCAGGCAGAGCTCATTATCCAGTTAATAAGAGTTTATTCAAGCAATTGCAGGGGAGTCCACACAGTCTTTATATACTTAATCGACACAAAGAGCTGCTTACCTCTCCTAGGGGGGGGGGGGGGGGGGGGGGGGGGGGGGCAAGGCTAAATGAGAGATAAGGGGTACTTGGCTCCACTTTATTAAAGCTTTGTACAAGCAAGAACAGGTTCTAACCAGTTCTTACAGTATTCAACTCAAGCCTTTACATAACATTAGACTGTAACAGAACCATTTTGCCCCAACACTATGTTAAAGCCTGTGGGGTTTAAGTGTTATAGTGTAAAAGCTTTTCTCCTAAGCTCGGAGTCTGATCCCCAAATGCCCAAAAGCCCTTCACATTTCTCCCTCTACTCTGCCTTCATATTTCTGCTCCTAACCTGTCATTAAATAATGAAAATAATTCAGAAAGAGTTTGGAAAAAATGTTTGTCCTGCAGGTGACATCACCTCTCGCCTGACCTCTGACACTACTCAAGTCAGTGACCTGATCTCTCAAAACGTCAACATGTTCCTGAGGAGTATGGTTAAGGGCATAGGGTTCTTCATCTTCATGTTCGGGATGTCCTGGAAGCTGACTCTGGTCACCATCATGGGATTCCCCTTCATCGCCGTCATCTCCAATGTGTATGGGGAGTACTATAAGGTATTCACTCTGCTGCTTGTATACACACACGCACAAGCATGCACACCCACACATGCACAAGCTCTCACGCACACACGTACACACATAGACACTTCACCCCAGCCCATGTATTAAATTGTAATACATTTGAACACTTGTTTATTAAAAGCTTCATTCATACAGTCTTTAGTTTGCAATTTTACTTGTTAAACTTTCCACGGTTCTCATCATCAGAGATTGACCAAAGAGGTCCAGACTGCCCTGGCTCAGGCTAACCAGGTGGCCGAGGAAACTGTTTCATCCATGAAGACGGTGCGCAGCTTTGCCAATGAGGAACAGGAGGCTGATTCCTACTACGGCAGGCTGCATGTCATGTTTCAACTGAACAAGAAGCAAGCGTTGGCCTACGCCCTCTACATGTGGTCCAGTTGTGTAGGTATCACCAATATACAGTAGCTACTGCCGGTAAGACCATCAATGTACATAAGGATGAAGAACTTGTTCTTCACTGACTTGACTGGTTAAATACAAGTTAAATAAATAAAATAAAGTGTTAAGGAGCTCCCTCATGTTTTATGTCTTGTGTTTTTGCATCCAATGTGTCTGCTCTCTTTACCTTGGTCGTGGGGCACATTCAAATGTGTTTCTCGCTTGCTCCAGATCTCAGAACTTGTTCTTCAAGTGGCAATCCTCTTCTACGGCGGTCACCTGGTCATTACTGAGCAGATGAGTGGAGGCACCCTGATATCTTTCGTCATATATGAGCTGGAGCTAGGAGAGTGCCTGGAGGTATTTCTGACTCATTCATATACATCTCTAACTGTACACATGACAATCACAACCTATCCCTTTAACCACCTTATATTACCGTAAGTAAGACAGCTACCTAGCTAATTGTATTATCCTTTGTCCCCTGTCTTGAATAACTTGTGTTACAGAGCATAGCATCGGTCTACACAGGTCTCATGCAGGGAGTGGGAGCAGCTGAGAAGGTGTTTGAGTATATCGACAGGGAGCCCAAACACCAACATGATGGGAAAGAGGTCCCCGACACCTGCAAAGGACTGGTCGAGTTTAAAGATGTCACGTTTTCCTACCCAACACGGCCCGAAACAGACATTCTAAAGGTATGTGTCAGCTGACCATTAGGTTTGGGCTCAAAGCTAGACTGATGAGTGGAGCTATAGACAGAAACAATGTTGTCAGGCAATTCTGTATCGTTTCATGCCAGTAGTAAGCTTTTATATCATCCCCATGCAGCAAAGCCAGCCAGTACACTATCAATCATACAAGGAAGCTACTGTATTGATCAATGTCAGAACTGTTAGGTTCTAAATTCCGGTACAAATTCCAGTCGTACTCCGAAAAAAGCTTGTGCTAGATTTATTCGCCACACTGGGTCATACAGCTGCAAAGACAAGATATGAAGTCACAAGCACATAATTTATGACCTCCAACTAGGCCTCAACCCCGCCCCCCTTTCCAAACAGACCCCCCTTCTGTGTGTAGGAACCATTCATCTCTGTGGCTAGGCATGTGGTGCTATCGTACCAGCTCAAATCTGGAACCTTTGCTACACCTCCACGCATCTCACGGTCTTCTTATCAGTCAGGAGAACCCTTAAGTCTAGGGAGTGCATATTCTTGCAGCATGCCACAGTCCGATAGATAATTATCCTCATACACAAAGAGCTATTTCTGTGAATAAGCAATCTATTCATAATATAAGGACGCAAAACATATTGAGAGGATACAATGATATAAAACAGTAAAACTATAAGACAGGGTTATAGGGCAGTAGTTTACAATCTATTATATCTAACATATGGCTCCTATCTCACCCTTATGGAAACTTTTTGTTTCAAAGACGGGAGCAGCTGAGATGGTTACCATCTCTTTTGAACTTTACCTCTACAACTGCACATAGATCATTCCATCTAACCCATAACACGCTAATCACTATTGCTAGGCTACTTTTATGATTATAAACATACTAAAATGTGCTCACGTCAATTAGTCAGTTTCACAACAGTGCTTTTTATCATGTCTAAACTTATATTAATGATATATGTATGCCTATGACATGATGGTTGGGTATATATGAACAGATGGTTTGTCTTCTTCTTGGTGGTCCTCTGTAGCTCAGTTGGTAGAGCATGGCTCTTGCAATGCCAGGATAGTGGGTTTGATTCCCAGGACCATCCATATGTAAAAAATGTATGGACGCACGACTAAGTCACTTTAGATAAAAAAATATCAGCGAAATGGGATTTTACATTTTTCTTAATCTTCTTCTTCGTCTCCAGAGTGTATCCTTCACGTTGCGGCCTGGAGAGGTGACAGCCTTGGTTGGACCATCTGGCAGTGGAAAGAGCTCCTGTGTGGGTCTCTTAGAGAACTTCTACGCCCCACAACAAGGCCAGGTGCTGCTGGACGGCCGGCCGGTGCACACCTACCAGCATGGCTTCCTCCACTCGCGGGTCAGTGCTCCACATTGCTCCTCTGGCATTTTAACTCGTTGTTTACAATGTGTACAACTAAGCCTCTGCGTTAAATCACAATCACTGTCTACCTGAGAAGTTTTCCATGAAATCGAAATATTCTGTCTCGTGCTAGATAGCTTATTCCTTTCAACCACCAGAGGGCATCAATATTCATTTTAAGATGAAGACTGGTAAAGATCCCTGTGCAGAAAGACTGAGCCTCTCTCTGTGTTGTTGTTGCAGGTAGCACTAGTGGGCCAGGAGCCTGTCCTGTTCGCCCGTTCTGTAGAGCAGAACATAACCTATGGACTGACTGACATCCCTATGGAGGCTGTGGTGCAGGCTGCCACCGAGGCAAACGCACACGACTTCATCACCGGTCTAACCAACGGCTATAACACAGGTGACATTAATGCTATTGCCTAAACTAATGGTTACCAACCTTTTTTGGTTACTATACCACTATCTGAATTTTGATATGTCCAGAGTACATCTGAAGTACCCCATCATGTGCATTTTACCAGTAAGCCTATGGTCTCCTGAGTCTTCTCAAGGACCCCCTGTGGATAGGCCAAGCACCCCCAGGGGTCCTAGTAGTGAATCTAAAAAAATAGCAAACTAAAAACTGAAAAATGTTATGTTTACTGCAACATACTGTATGAACATTGGCCATATAATTTTTGAGTAACACAAAATAATAGCCTCTCCTCACTATTTGCATATGTTGTTGCATTTCTATTTTAAGATCTCGAACGCAATGAAATTGTTCCTCGTTCCTCTCTTAGGAGTGGGTGAGAAGGGCACCCAGTTGTCAGGGGGGCAGAAGCAGCGGGTGGCCATCGCACGGGCACTCATCCGCAACCCACATGTTCTCATCCTGGACGAGGCCACCAGTGCACTGGATGCAGAGAGCGAACATGTTGTAAGGAGACAGGCTAAATCAGTGTTCTGTGACTGTGATCTGGGTTTAATCAGATCAAGTCGTGAATTATAGATAAAGATAAAGTATGGATTTAGAGAGGAAGCGTGTATATTCTGTAATATGCAGCTCCTCAAGTTTCATGACAATAACTTAGTTCATTAAATGCAGTCTAATGTTATTATAATAACTCTCAGCTGCTGGTGTCCTCTCTGCTGTCTTTAATCAGACCAAGTCTTCAACTATACTAGATACCATTAACCCTGCATAATCCTTTTTAGTATAACCAAACTCTCTGCATTGTAACTATGCTGGCTTAAAAAGGTCAGTATTATTATTTAATCTTTGACATATTCTCTTTATCGGTTGTCTCTAATTTGATGGCACTTTATCTTGTTTTCTGAATGCTATCTCATATTTGACTTTTAGTGTAGCTTAGGATCTTCTCTCTGTTATCTCTCCCCAGGTCCAGCAGGCTCTGAACAACATCATGCGTCAGCACACAGTGCTGGTGATCGCCCACCGCCTCAGCACAGTGGAGAGGGCAGACAACATCATAGTCATCAACCGCGGCTGTGTGGTAGAGCAGGGACCACACAGCCAACTGATGGCCAAGGGGGGGCTTTACTGCAAGCTGGTACAGAGGCAGGTCCTGGGCATCGAGACGGGGGCCGTTCTTAACCCTCCAGAGGTGGACATCTGAGGGTGGTAGTCAGCGGAGGCAGAGTGGACATGATAGCAGCAGTGCCAGCGAGTCAAAATGTGAACACCACGCTACTGAGAGAGGTTCCTAGGGCTTTATTGGTAGCTAACACTGACTGACTGGCACTGCTGAGCAGTGCCTCGAAACCAAGGCATTACATTACCCTTGATGTTTTATTTGCACATGAGGTTGAATAGATTCAACTCAAGTCTATTTTACAGTGTTCAAAACCTTGAATATTTGTTATTGAATAATCAATAAGAGTAGTCATTTGACCAGTTCTTCTGGACATGAATGAGCATCACGCTAATTCGTTAATCCTAGTGGTGATATTACACTAAGCAAAAATATAAACACAACATGTAAAGTGTAAAGTGTTGGCCCCATGTTTCATGAGCTGAAAGACATTTTCCTATACGTACAGTAAGCTAATTTATTAAAAAATGTGTTTACATCCCTGTTAGGGAGCATTTTTCCTTTGCTAAAATAATCCATGCACCTGATTAAACAGCATGATCATTACACAGGTGCACCTTGTGCTGGGGACAATAAAAGGCCATAAATGTGCAGTTTTGTCACACAACACAATGCCACATATGTCTCAGGTTTTGAGGGAGTGTGCAGGAATGTCCACCAGAGAAGTTGTCAGAGAGTTGAATATTAATTTCTCAACGATAAGCCGCCTCCAATGTTGTTTTAGAGAATTTGGCAGTACAGCCAACCGGCCTAAACCGCACACCACATGTAACCACCCCAGCCCAGGACATCCACATCTGGTTTCTTCATCGGCAGGATCGTCTGAGACCAGCCATCCGGACAGCTGATGAAACTGTGGGTTTGCACAACCAAAGAAATTCTGCACAAACTGTCTGTGTGCTTGCCCAAGTCTTCACCAGGGTCTTGACCTGATGGTAGTTCGGCATCGTAATGGTCTTCATTGGGCAAATGCTCACCTTCGATGGCCACTGGCACGCTGGAGAAGTGTACTCTTCACAGATGAATCCAGGTTTCAACTGTACCAGCCAGATGGCAGACAGCGTGTATGGTGTTGTGTTGGCGAGCGGTTTGCTGTTGTCAACATTGTGGTGCCTCATGGTGGTGGTGGGGTTATGATATGGTCAAGCATAAGCTATGGACAACGAACACAATTGCATTTTATCGATGGCAATTTGGATGCACAGAGATACCGTGACGAGATCCTGAGACCCATTGTTGTGCTATTCATTCGCGTCATCACCTCATGTTTCAGCATGATAATGCACGGCCTCATGTCACAAGGATCTGTATACATTTCCTGAAAATGTCCCATTTCTTCCATGGCCTGCATACTCACCAGACATGTCACCCATTGAGCTTGTTTGGGATGCTCTGGATTGACTTGTACGGCAGCATCCTTCAGTTCCCGCCAATATCCAGCAACTTCACACAACCATTAACATTCACCAGGCCACAATCAACAGCCTGATTAACTCTATGTGAAGGAGATATGTCGTGCTACATGAGGCAAATGGTGGTCACACCAGAAAAGTATCTGTGAACAACAGATGCAGATCTGTCCCAGTCATGTGAAATCTGTAGATTAGGGCCTAATGAATTAATTGCAGTCCATAGATTAGGGCCTTATGCATATATTTCAATTGAATGATTTCCTTATATGAAATGTAACTCTTTGAAATTGTTGCATGTTGCTTTTATATTTTTGTTCAGTGTATGAATATCGTTAATATCATTGATTGTATGACGTACAAAACAATAATAGGAATTGTGATACTTTATTTCTAATTGCAATATTAGGTGGAAATGGTAAAGTTATCTCTGTGTGCATCTAGGCCTTTCTGTATCTGGTTAATTTGTAAACGTATACTGTATACAGGACGGAGAGGTGCCTTCACTGGATGAGAATGTGCAGACTGTATTTATTCTATGCAATGGGAAGTGCAATGTCTTGAAACTATATGACACTATCATTGCTGAATAGATTAGATTTCATGTGGATGCTGTCCAATACTTGATTTTGCACAAGTAAAAGTGAATGTACTGAATTAACAAAGACATGACTGCAACCAGGCTACTGAAAACATATTGTTTGTTGTTGCCTGTTGGTTTTATCGTAGCAGAGGCCTCTTCGACAGTATTACATTCAGTATGACGTCATATATTCCCACCTCCTATCCTGTGCCAGAGACACACAGCTTCCGGTTACAGTCTTGTAGCTTGCTCGTTTTTTTCAGCCAAGCTGTTTAGTCTTCGGAGCGCGTGAGAGTGAAGGTGCTTCAACGAAAGGGATCTGAGGGGAAGAATGAATCTTAAGACAGATGTGACAGAAATGTCTGGTTTTTGGAACAAGTTTAGCTCCTACTCGATGACGCAGCTTAACGAAATGCTTGAAGATGATGACAAATGTAACAAAATTATTCAAGAAATGGAAGAGGTAAGCCACTGTAACAACTTCACTTGGGTTTACTGCCGCAATGTTTATTTTTTTTTAAACTTTTGCCAGCATGCAGGGTAGGTAACGAAGCATTTAGTGAATGTCGAGAATTTGCGGAATTATATTGCATACCTTCCAATACATCGTTTTTCAACCTTTGGTGCGTGGACAGATAACGTTACCGTCAATGTCAGGTGTTTAAAAAAAAAATAAATAAAAAATATATATATATATATAATTTTAAATTCTTTGAATAACTTTTAGAATTTTGCTGTCTAACTCGAAATAGCAAACCTTCCTGGAACTCGACATGCTTTGCCACATTGTTGCCATAAAATAAACAAACACTGTTACATTGTCAGCGAGTAACAGCAACATAACAATATTGCTGCAGAGAAAATGTATAGTATCCATGCTTCTCTTCTCTTGATCAGCGATATATTTTGGAAGAACGTTACTTGCAGATGGATATGGACATGAAAAGAGTAAGAACACTTCCTCTCTGGGAGTGTCAACTGGTATTATGGTTGGTGACGAAGCAAAAATACCTATGTTTACCAAGCTACATTAATGACACGACATACAGTTCAGAAGGTCAGAGTTTCCGTTTATGAAAATTCAATTACCAGACCCAATAAGGGCAGGTGTTTATACATTTATTTTTTGTTTAATTTGGCGCAATGCACCTCCGCGCCTGTTTTACAAAAAAACATGTTATCTTGTATAACCAGCTGCCTTTTTAGCCATAAGGAACCTTGAATGAGGTTTGGTAACACAATTAGCTATAAAGTCACTGATGACGATAATCATGAAATTGTCAGCTGCTGAATGAACTTTTACTGCCAGCTGTGCCGAGTCATTACACTCAGTATGGTAGTTTATTTGTTAGATTATCTTTAATATAGCCTAGTGGTTAGAGCATTGGGCCAGTAACCGAAAGGTTTGTGGATCGAATCCCTGAGCTGACAGGGTAAAAATCTGTTGTTCTGCCCCTGAACAAGGCAGTTAGCCCACTGTTCCTAGGTTGTCATTGTAAATAAGAATTTGTTCTTAACTGACTTGCCTAGTTAAATAATAAATACAAACATTTCACAGACTATGTTCTCAGAGTTCTCCTTGGGCAGGACTTCTAGTAGCACACCTGAGAGAAGAACAAGCTGTGAGGGTGAATTTACATAGTTGTTCCTAGACAATTCCATAGATCCATCTGTAGGGGAAAGGACAATTGTAAGCTGTAAGGTCTTTAACTGACCTTGTAAATTAATAAAGGAAACCAGCTAGCATTGATTTGCATGTGTCTCGATACCAGAGACCTGCTTTTTATAGTCCCAGTTACGATTTTATTCCTCCCTGTATCTGATTCTAGCTGCCAATGGTTTCGTTTTCCTCACGTTGTGGCAGTGGAGTGGAATGACGAAGGGCTTGATATCATAGCTGATTGCTGTAGGTTACTTTTTTCCTCATAAATCTACACACGATATCCCATAATGACAAAGCAAAAACAGGTTTTTTGAATTTTTTGCAAATGTATCAAAATAAAAAAAACACAGAGATACCTTATGTAAGTATTCAGACTAGGGATGTGTGATATATCGGTGAGCATATCGGAATCATACGATATTACCTACAAATGGTGACATTGGCATCGGCCCAATGTCTAGTTTAACGGCAGTGTGCAAAACCGATGTCAAAGCTGATGTGCATACGTGTTTAACGTAAGTAGATGACGTAATGACACCACGAAAAATACTAAGGGCACACTTCCAACAAGTTTAAGTTGAGCAGTCATTTGAGAGGCGAAATCCATTAACGCCAAGATAATGGAATTCATTATGCAATTTTCTATGGGCGTCACGACTGACATTTGGACCAGCGACATCAGCCCCATGGGCATGCCGAGTCTGACAGCACAGTGGGTCGACGGTGATTTCGTACTGAGGAAAGCCGTGTTGCATGCTCAAGAATGTGCTGGTTGTCATACCACTGCTGCCATTTCAATGGCATTTGAGAACATGTTTGAAACATATACACACTTCTAGTGCCATTCAAACAACTCACTTGAGAAATAAGCTAGTCAACTGCTTCTGCAGCAGACGCGATACCCTCTGTCATGGCATTGAAACGCCTGCTCAACAAACACCTGCTCAACAAAACTGCTGACACAGACCGTGGGGTTAAAACTTACAAAATAACTTGAGGCTGTGAACAATCGATTGGGTGGTATTCTGTCTGGCGCTTCTTTACTGTGTCGCCACCATGCTCTACATACGTAAATGGGGGACATAATGTAGGTAAATGCCAACAAAATAACCTTTTGTTCAGTGTGGTGTGTGTGTGTGTAACCTTTTTTATTTAACTAGGCAAGTCAGTTAAGAACAAATTCTTATTTACAGTGATGGCCTTTGAACCAGGGACTGTAGTGACGCCTCTTGCACTGAGATGCAGTTCCTTAGACCACTGTGTGTGTGTGTTAACTATTTAACTGTACTAGAATGCTTAAAAGGCCGCTAAAATAAAAGATAATGGTGCGTTATTTGGGGTGGGGAGGGGGTTTTGCAAGAAAAATATCTGATTTTCGGTATCGGCCAAAAATGTCATATCGGTGCATCCCTAATTCAGACTCTTTGCTATGAGCCTTGAAATTGGACGTGATTTGTAAAGGCACACACCTGTCTATTTAAGGTTCCACAGGTGACAGTACATGTCAGAGCTAAAACCAAGCCATGAGGTCAAATGAATTGTCTGTAGAGTTCCAAACTGAGCCAAACTGAGCAATCGGGAGAGAAGGGCCTTTGTCAGAGAGGTGACCAAGAACCCGATGGTTACTCTGACAGAGCTCCAGAGTTCCTCTGTGGAGATGGTTTCCCTTCTGGAAGGTTCTCCCATCTATGCAGCACTCCACCAGACAGAAGCCACACCTCAGTGAAAGCACATGACAGCCCACTTGCAGTTTGCCCAAAAGGAACCTAAAGAACTCTCAGACCATGAGAAACAAGATTCTCTGGTTTGATGAAACCAAGATTGAAGTCTTTGGCCTAAATGCCAAGCATCACGTCTAGAGGAAACCTGGCACCACCTCTACGGCGAAGCATGGTGGTGGCAGCATCATGCTGTGGGGATGTTTTTCAGCGGTAGGGACTAAGCGACTAGTCAGGATCGAGGGAAAGCTGAACGGAGAAAAGTACAGAGGGCCTTAAAGAAAACTTGCTCCAGAGAGCTCAGGACCTCAGACTGGGGTGAATGTTCACCTTCCAACAGGACAACTACCCTAAGCACACAGTCAGGACAACACCAGAATGGCTTCAGGACAAGTCTCTGAATGTCCTTGAATGGCCTGGATCTAACATCTCTGGAAAGACCTGAAAATAGCTGTCCAGCGACGCTCCCCATCCAACCTGACAGAGCTTTTGAGAAGATCTGCAGAGAAGAATGGGAGAAACTCCCCAAATACATGTGTGCCAAGCTTGTAGCGTCATACCCAAGAAGACCTGACACTGTAATCGCTGCTAAAGGTGCTTCAACGAAGTACTGAGTAAAGGGTCTGAATAATTATGTAAATGTGATATTTCTGGGTTTTTTCTTTATACATTTGCAAAAATGTATAAAACTGTTTTTGCTTTGTCATTATGGTGTATTGTGTGTAGATTGGGGGGGGGGGGGGATGGCTTAATCCATTTTAGAATAAGGCTGTAATGTATCAAAATGTGACAAAAGTCAAGGGGTCTGAATACTTTCCCGAATGCCTTCTGTTTTCCCCGCTGGTCACATGGATTCAAAGGGAGTATGACAAAGAAACACACCTTATGACTGAGAGAGATTCATTCTCAACATACTTCCTTCAGACTGGAATTTGGCATTACCTGATTTGACATAGTATCTTTATTATTTATTGAGATGCTTAGTCTTCAGGCTAAAATGACGTAATTACTTTTAGGAATATTTTAATAGTTGTGTCCTTGACAACGATTATGAAAAAAAATTGGTTGCAGCTCGACTCACGTTGGTTGAGCACCCTCTGCTTCTTTCCTAATTACTTTGAGCAACATTTAATTTTAAGGAAAGTTCTTTATTGGTGTGTGCGTTGCTTTTTATACAGTTCTTCTGAAGAATAATAGCATGTGGAAAATGTCCACCCCCCGTGCAATTAACCTTTTTTACGTCTGGCCCCTGTGAGAATATGGTTGATTAGCCCTGATGTACACAATGTAATCTGAGCAGGTACCGTATGTAAGTACACTGTACTGCTCCGGTATGGAAATGCATACCTGTAAATATGGACACTTTTTTTTTATGCTTTATGCTAGCTAACTAACCACTCTTTTTCACATTTGGAATACACACTCGCACACCTACTCACTCACTGTTTGTATGCAAATGGTGTTCAATGGGTGTGTGTTCCTATCATTTCAAATAACCAGAACAAGAGCAACTAAAGTTCCTTTTCAGCAAATGTAACCGGTAGTATCTCAACACTGGGTGGCGGTTGGCCTAGTTCTCCATCACCACATGATGTGTCCGCTGATTAACTTTGTGTTTTGACATTTCACATGTGAAGTAAATTTGAGATTAAGCTGACTTTGTACAGTCATTCAGCCCCTCTGTGAATTCCTTCCATGATCAGTCAGTCTCAGTAGGCAAATCCTCCCTCTCAATAGAGTGCTGTAGAGCACTGTATTGTCACTTTGAAGTGATTGTGGTTCAAAAGAGAAATGGAAGGAAGGAAAATAACAACCACAGGTATGAGCCAGTGTCACTTAGTTGAGAAACTGTGATTTGCAGATATGTAGCTAGACCTATACCAGGCATGACATTGAGAGATGTAGCCCTCTATATCTTGCTCCCTGTTTGGCTGAGCTCTAGAATAGAATCATCTCTTGGACTGAGCTCCAGAGGAGGCACTGAATGAAAACCCTCTGTTTGGGTGTGTTGCTGGCTGCTGAGTAGCAGTGCTGTGCTAGGATTAAGTCCTCCCTGGCCATGCCTTCTTATTTCATAATAACTTCATTATGTTAGTTGGAGGGGTGTCTTAAATGTGAAGAAAAAAGGAATGTAATTGAACACAGTATGTGTGTTGTGACGATTTTGGTGTTCCCTCTAGTATTTTCCCTCAGGTACTGTCACTGTGAACAGAGAATGTGGAGAGTTTTTCTGAACGCATTTCCTTCCCCCGCAAAATGTGTTTGGTTGGACAGAATAAGCCTGCAGTTATGGATGCTATTTAAGGGCCTACTTTTTTTTCGGTGCACGGCGTTGGAGTGGCTAATTGAGACGTGGTTCTGTTCCTCGGAAGTTAGTTGTATGGCTTTGTTTGGTCAGCTCAGGACATGGCAGTGCAGTGGCGGAAGCAGTAAAGCACAGTGGCAATAAGTGTATTTAGCCTCTGGCCTTGTCTGAAATGTTGTTTTCTCTCTGTCACCCTCTAACCCACAGCCATGCGGCCAAAGCCCACACGGCTGTCTGGTTTCTGTCTTTCTGTTACAAGATAATCCGTCTTGGAAGTAGTGTTCTACATGGTAGGTTAGTTTATGTATTTTCAGAGCTGGGTCACATGATTCTATTCACACCCAAGCCACTTGCTATTTCTGTCCTTGGAGAAAATGTAGCTTGATGCGACTGTGAATTTGAGTCATGTGGGAAAAGCTCTTGAATAGTTAGTTAGTCATCAGCCACTGTTTAGATTCTTGGCTCAAATTAAACTCCATATTCATATTTTCTTCATGTGACTAATTTGAGTTTTTTTAAAAATATATATATTTTTTTTACATAATCCACATGCCGTGGGCTTGTTTTGAGAAGTCACACAGCGGGTTCTAGTTTTGAGTGTTGACAGGACAGGCACAAGATCTGATCCCTACCCATCCTGGTGTTGCCTTCCATTCTGTTTGTGTATCCGCATGTCTTACCATGTGTGTCTTTATAATGTGTCATAAAATGTATGTCTTAAAATTGAACTGACAGCGTTTGAACTACTTTGCAGATATGAAACACAGGCAATCAGTCATATCAAATTCCCAAATATCAAGTTCCCAGTTAATGCTACAAAACCAACTTTATACAAGGTTTTAAAAATAGGTTCTATTTAACTCAAAATTCCATGATGTAGAGTAAGGCATTTTTGGCAGAATAGATGGATACAGTTCAATGCATATAATTCACTAATACATTATTTGGAAGTCCAAAAAATATTGCTATCAGGTTGTAATTCACAGCTGACCTGGTGCATTGTTTGCTGCCTCCACCCATTCAAGATGCATGGTTTGTTTCAATGACTGAATAGTTTGGACAAAAACGGACAAATGTAACCAAGGCTGGGAATGTCAATACAATCAAACAGCAATCGCAGTGACCACAAGTCAATCATATCATGGCCAATAGGTTAGCGTATCTATTCATTTAGGTCTTTATTTAGCAAGCTTGATTAAAACACGAAGCCTACTTTAGCTACCTAGCGAGCTAACTAATGGGAGTTTGTCAGCTTTTTCCCCTCATTGTTTTTCTGTGGCTACAGCTAGAGATGCAGGTGTCATTTGGTTAGCTAGCAAGAAATGGGTATCACTTTGCTAGCTAGCTATGCTGAATTTGAATGACTATTATCCACAGTTAGCATGCATATCTCTTAGTTGTCAATCAAATGTATTTGGCATCGGACAAATGGGCAGACAGGCAATTCCCATCCAGTTGTCACTGCCTGTAAACACACAGTCCAGTTCAAAGTGAATGATAGCAGGCCCGTGTGGCAACTAGCTTATTTGCATATATGCCTACTGTAGCTCTGAATATGGCACAACGGTCTGCGTAGAGTTCGGTCCTGGACAAGACTAACAGTTTTTATTAGGTTTTATTTACTGCAGTGTATTGATTGTCCGAACGCACGGCCGCTTTCCCACAATATTGCTGTAGAATTTAACTTACTCTACGTCATTACCAAACATTCTGTGAATGTATGAAAACGTGAACATGAAGGTGTCTAAGTGCTCGCTTGTCAGAAAGCAGTCATATTCTTCCTGGGGGTGTATTGTATCTGAGCAGATTTCTATAAGATTTCATGTTGCTTAAACACTGTCAGTTTCACTGTGTGTGGGTCTTAATGTGTATTGTAGATGCAGGATGTGCTGCAGATCAAGGAGATGATCCTGGCCAGTAACCGGAGCCTGGCAGAGCAGAATCTTCAACTGCAGCCCAGCCTGGAACACCAGAAGACCCAGCTCACCAAATGCTACGGCTCACTACAGGAGAGCTTTGAGGCCTACCAGGTCCACAAGTCCAAACTAGGTAACGCATGTTCACTTGTCTGCAGAATTTGAGTAAATTTCATTATACCCTGAGTGTACAAAACCGTAAGAACACCTGCTCTTTCCATGGCATAGACGAGGGGGGTGGGGGGGGAAGTACCAAATCCCCTTACTATAGGGGAGGTGCATGCAAGCAGATAAGGACATTTGGCTAGGATGGAATAAATTATATTGTAAAACCTGCAAGAGAGCGAATGTAAACCAGGGGAAAAACTACCCTCCCTGTGCACCCCCCCCCCCCCACCCCCCACACACACCCCCAAAAAACACAATCCTCCCCAAAGCAACAAAAAAAAGTTTGACAACCCTCCCCTATTTTGGACCACCCCACAGTAAATTGTGATCTGTCCCTTACAATGAAAAAGCAAGGTATTTTTTGTAAAAATGATGCATGGCCATCATATTTTTAATGTTTATCGTAGGAAGAATGTAGCCTGCTACATTTCCTAATGTTTTACTTAAAGTTAATCTTGCATTTTAAATACCGGAGAAAAGTACAGTGTGAACCCTTTGGAATTACCTGAACTTCTGCATGAATTGGTCA
The DNA here is from genome assembly GCF_045791955.1 of Oncorhynchus clarkii lewisi. Taxonomy (NCBI): domain Eukaryota; kingdom Metazoa; phylum Chordata; class Actinopteri; order Salmoniformes; family Salmonidae; genus Oncorhynchus; species Oncorhynchus clarkii. The sequence continues at coordinate 37,557,373 of NC_092152.1, forward strand.
TACAATATCATCTGATCTTTATCTAAGTCACAACAATAGATGAACAGTCTGCTTAAACTAATAACGCACAAAAAATTATACATTTTCATGTCTTTATTGAACGTACCGCGTAAACATTCACAGTGCAGGGTGGGAAAGTATGTGAACCCTTAGATTTAATAACTGGTTGACCCTCCTTTGGCAGCAGTAACCTCAACCAAATGGTTTCTGTAGTTGCGGCTCAGACCTGCACAACGGCCAGGAGGAATTTTGGACCATTCCTCTTTACAAAACCGTTTCAGTTCAGCAATATTCTTAGGGTGTCTGGTGTGAATCACCCTCTTGGGGTCATGCCACAGCATCGGGTTGAGGTCAAGACTCTGACTGGGCCACTCCAGAAGGCATATTTTATTCTGTTGAAGACATTCTGTTGTTGATGTTACTTCTGTGTTTTGGGTCGTTGTCCTGTTGCATCACTCAACTTCTGTTGAGCTTCAATTGGCAGACAGATTGCCTTACATTCTTCTGCAAAATGTCTTGATAAACTTGGGAACACATTTTTCCGTCGATGATAGCAAAGCTGTCCAGCAAAGCAGCTCCAAACCATGATGCTCCCTTCACCATACTTTACAGTTGGGATGAGGTTTTGTGTCTTTTTTTCTCCACACACAGTGTTGTGTGTTTCTTCCAAACAGCTCAACTTTAGTTTAATCTGTCCACAGAAGATTTTGCCAGCAGCGTTGTGGAACATCCAGATGCTCTTCTGCGAACTTCAGACGTGCAGCAATGTTTTTTTTTTGCAGCAGTGGCTTCTTCCGTGTTGTCCTCCCATGAACACCATTCTTGTTTAGTGTTTTACGTATCGTAGACTCGTAAATGGAGATGTTAGCTAAAGACTTACAGAAATCCCTGGAACATGCTGACACTCCAGGATTCTTCTTAGGCTCATTGAGCTGTGCTGTGCTCTTGCAGTCCTTTGCAGGATGGCTACTCCTAGGGAGAGTAGCAAGAGTGCTGAACTTTCTCCATTTATAAACAATTTGTCTTACTGTGGACTGATGAACATCAAGGCTTTTAGAGATACTTTTGTAACCCTTTCCAGGTTTTTGCAAGTCAACAATTCTTAATATTGGTTCTTCTGAGATCTCTTTTGTTCGAGGCATGGTTCACATCAGGCAATGCTTCTTCTGAATAGCAAACTCAAATTTTGTGAGTTTTTTTTTACAAGGCAGGGCAGCTCTAACCAACATCTCCAATCTCGTCTCATTGATTGGACTCCAAGTTAGCTGACTCCTGACTCCTATTAGCTTTTGGAGAAGTCATTAGCCTAGGGGTTCACATACTTTTTCCAACCTACACTGTGAATGTTTAAATGATGTATACAATATAGACAAGAAAAATAGAATTTGTGTGTTATAAGTTTAAGCACACTGTGTCTGTGACTTAGATGAAGATCAGATCTATTTTTTATGACCAATTTCATGCAGAAATCCAGATAATTCCAAAGGTTCACATACTTTTTCTTGCCACTGTAGCTACACATCACTCAGTGTTGTCTGCTGATTGAATACCCGTTTATGAATTCTCACCCGAGTGGAGAAGTGCAACTGAACATTTTTCTGATGCTGAGAAGAAATTACAATAAGAAGCATTTTAGGTCTGCGTTTACAAAACGCAGCATGATATTTCTTATGTGTTTTATATATGCTTATTTTGTGATGCATTGGAAAACCTCCCTGGTCTTTGTGGTTGAATCTGGGTTTGATATTCACTGCTCGATTGGGGGGCTTTAAAAATATCTGTATTTGTGGGGTACAGAGATGAGGTAGTTATTCAAAAATTTGGCTAAATGCTATTGCACAGAGTGAGTCCATGCAACTTATTGTGTGACTTGTTAAGCAAGTTTTTAACTCCGGAACTTATTTAGCTTTGCCATAACAAAGGGGTTGAATACTTATTGACTCAAGACATTTTCATTGTTGAAATTTGTATTAGTTAATTCCACTTTGACATTATGGGGTATTGTATGTATGTAAGCCAGTTACATTTTTTCAGCAATTATAATTTCAGACCATAAGACAACAAAATTAGCAAAAAGTCAAGGGGTGTGAATACTTTCTGAACACACTGTAAGTTTAACTTTATGAGCTTGAATGCCTGTCTATGCAATTTGTTTATTTTCATTTGTGCTCGCTAGCATATTTAGCTAGCAGCCTCCATGGAAATGTGCTATTACTTGTGCTAAATTTGTTAGTGTTCTAGTAATAGATGCCTAATGGGCATATTTTGCCGGGGGTTTTGGTGCGCCTTTGTGTAATAAGCTGGTAATACCGTAAATCATGGATGACAGAAGGACGATATGAAAATCTGTATATCGTCCAACCCTATTAATTGTGATGGCTGAATGGTTTGAAAAGGTTATGCCTATTATCTGGATTACCAAATCAGTTGACAACTCACTCTGAACTTTTGAACGTTGTTTACTGTCATGGATAGTTTGAGACGGTAGTTACAATATTTTTCTATTGTTTGTTCTTCCATTGACACGCAGATCTGACCAGTTTCTCCATTTCCTGATTATTATTATTAAATAGTGGCCCTAGTGCATTTGTCATTTTCCTTCCCGCAGTAGCTGATCTCTGCCAGTATTGAGCAGAATACAGCATTGACTTAGATCCCAGCTATACTGCAGTAGGCGAGAGTTAGAGAGTAGTGTATACCCCCATAATGGCACACCTTAGCAGCACTTTGTGTGGAGTGAGTAATAAGTTGAGTGCTGATACCTATGACCTGGTATGACGCAACGGTTGCCAGTGAAGCCACTCTGAACAGCATGTCAACATTTCATTACTTACTTTGTTCTAGTGGGTGTAGTTTAGCACTCACTGATGAAGTTGGTTTAACCTTGTATTCTCCTGTAGTCAAAGCACCTGACCTGCCATTTGTTTGTTGAATTCTGAATTCCATTTAGTCAAATGTAGATTTCCCTGTGTGCTGGCTGTCCTAGCAGCAGATGCCTGGGAAGGACAGAGCAGAACAGCACAACTGGATCCCAAATGGCAGCCTATTTTCTATGTAGTAAACTATATATAGGAAATAGGGTGCGTCATTTGGGACGCATCCCATAGCAAAAAAAAAAAATCTATGTCTCCAAGCAGAATCAACCCAGTATTGTTTGATTTGTGTGTTTCCTTTTGTATACAGTGACTCCCCCACCAATCCTTCAAGGCAATGCCAAAGGGGGTTCTTCAGAAGAGACTCCCAGTCTAGCAGTGAGTGGGAGCCAGGATGACAGGACAGACTCTGCTCCCCTGCCCCTTATTACAGCAGTCCACAGTGAGCCATTGTGCTGCTGGGCATGTGAGAGCCAAACTGTGCTAGAGGGAGGTAGGGATAGAGAGGGGAAAAGAGCGAGATAGAATAGCCAAAAACTCTCCCTCAGACTACCAGTGAAGGCTGGCCTGTATCCATTACTAAATGGCAGTCTCATGATCCCTGGGTCCAAGGGGTGGGTGTGTGTGTTCCTGTTCCTCGCTGGTCTTTCAGAGGTAGAGAATCATTCCATTGTGTGGAGGAGTGCTGATACTCCTGTGAGTCTGTGTCGTTAGAGGGGGAGAGGGGGGGTTTCATCAGCTCAGGGGATCCAATCTTGCAACCGTACAGTAACTTGTCCAATGCTCTAACCACATGCACTCCACGAGGAGCCTGCCTGTTACGCAAATGCAGTAGAGGCCAAGGTAAGTTGCTAGCTAGCATTAAACTTATCTTATAAAAAACAATCAATTATAATCACTAGTTATAACTACTAATCCAGGTTTGCAGGCAATATTAACCAGGTGAAATTGTGTAATTTCTCATGTGTTCATTGCACGCAGAGTCAGGGAATATGCAACAGTTTGGGCTGCATGGTTCATTGCGAACTAATTTGCCAGAATTTTACGTAATTATGACACAACATGGAAGGTTGTGCAATGTAACAAGAATATTTAGACTTAGGGATGCCACCCCTTACATAAAATACAGAACGGTTCCATATTTCACTGAAATAATAAACGTTTTGTTTTCGAAATGATAGTTTCCGGATTCGAACATATTAAAACACAGAAATACGAGCCTTTTGTCTATTATGTTATAATTAAGTCTGATTTGATAGAGCAGTCTGACTGAGCAGCAGCAGGCTGGTAATCATTCATTCAAACAGCACTTTCGTGCGTTTTGGCAGCAGCTCTTTGCAATCACAGCGCTGTTTGACTTCAAGCCTATCAGCCTAATGACTGGTGTAACCGATGTGAAATGGCTAGCTAGTTAGCTGGGTGTGCGCTAATAGCGTTTCAAACGTCACTCGCTCTTAGATTTGGAGTAGTTATTCCCCTTGCGCTGCAAGGGCCGCGGCTTTTGTGCAGCGATGGGTAACGCTGCTTCGAGTGTGGCTGTTGTCGATGCGTTCCTGGTTCGAGCCTAGGTAGGGGCGAGGAGAGTAACGGAAGCTATACTGTTACACTGGCAATAATATAGTGCCTATAAGAACATCCAATAGTCAAAGATATATGAAATACAAATGGTATAGAGATAAATAGTCCTATAAATACTATATTAACTACAACCTAAAACCTCTTACCTTGGAATATTGAAGTCTCATGTTAAAAGGAACCACCAGCTTTCATATGTTCTCATGTTCTGAGCAAGGAACTTAAACGTTAGCTTTTTTATATGGCACATATTGCACTTTTACTTCTCCAACACTTTGTTTTTGCATTATTTAAACCGAATTGAACATGTTTCATCATTTTTTTCGAGGCTAAATTGATTTTATTGGTGTATTATATTAAGTTCAAATAAGTGTTCATTCAGTATTGTTGTAATTGTCATTATTACAAATAAATGTAAAAAAATTGTCCGATTTTAATTGGTTTCGGCTTTTTTGTTCCTCCAATAATCGGTATCGTCGTTGAAAAATCATTATCTCTAATTCACATTATTCCAAACACAGGTTCTTAGGATTTATAGTCAGACTTTTAGAGGCTTTTTGTTTAAGTGTAATTTTGTGTAAATATATGCAAAATATGCATCCGTCATACATGTGAAGTGTTTTTTTAAATTATTCCATGAAATTACAAGATTTTGATGAACTGATCTGTAAAGGTCTGACCATTTAAGTGTGTTATTACAATAAAACAAAACAAAAAACATTCTGCCTTGAAGCAATGTGTTGAAAAACAGACTCTTGTGGTATGCAAATTAGCACATTTAACTTCTTATGGCTCGGGGGCAGTATTGAGTAGCTTGGATGAATAAGGTTCCCAGAGTAAACTGCCTGCTACTCAGGCCCAGAAGCTAAGATATGTATATTATTAGTAGATTTGGATTGAAAACACTAAAACACTTTGCATTGTGTCTGTGAGTATAACAGAACTCATATGGCAGGCAAAAACCTGAGAAAAAATCCAACCAGGAAGTGGGAAATCTAAGGTTTGTAGTTTTTCAAGTCTTTGCCTATCCAAGATAGTGCACATTTGGTCCGATTGCACTTCCTAAGGCTTCCACCAGATGTCAACAGTATTTAGAACCTTGTTTCAGGCTTTTACTGTGAAGGGGGAGCGAATAAGAGCTGTTTCAATCAGGTGTCTGGCAGAAGGCCATAAGCTGGTCACGCGCGTGGCCGTGAGAGCGACATGCGTTCCATTGCATTTCTAAAGACAAAGGATTTGTCCGGTTGGAATATTATTGAAGATTTATGTTAAAAACATCCTTAAAATTGATTTTGTTTGTTTGACATGTTTCTACGAACTGTAACAGAACTTTTTGACTTTTCGTCTGGACCTAGTGCTTGCGCCTCATGAATTTGGATTTGTGAACTAAACGCGCAAACAAGGAGGTATTTGGACATAAATGATGGACTTTATCGAACAAAACAACATTTATTGTGGAACTGGGATTCCTGGGAGTGCATTATGATGAAGATCATAAAAGGTAAGTGAATATTTATAATGCTATTTCTGACTTCTGTTGACTCCACAACATGGCGGGTATCTGTATGGCTTTTTTGGTGCCTGAGCGCTGTACTCAGATTATTGCATGGTGTGCTTTTTCCGTAAAGCTTTTTTGAAATCTGATACAGCGGTTGCATTAAGGAGAAGTATATCTTTCATTCCATGTATAACATTTGTATTTTCATCAACATTTATGATGAGTATTTCTGTAAATTGATGTGGCTCTCTGCGAAATTACTGGATGTTTTGGAAGTAAAACATTACTGAACATAACGCGCCAATGTAAACTGAGATTTTTGGATATAAATATGAACTTTATCGAACAAAACATAAATGTATTGTGTAACATGAAGTCCTATGAGTGTCATCTGATGAAGATCATCAAAGGTTAGTGGTTAATTTTATCTCTATTTCTGCTTTTTGTGACTCCTCTCTTTGGCTGGAAAAATGGCTGTTTTTCTGTGACTTGGTGCTGACCTAACATAATCGCAAAGTATGCTTTCGTCATAAAGCTTTTTTGAAATCGGACACTGTGGAGGGATTAACAACAAGTTTATCTTTAAAATGGTGTAAAATACTTGTATGTTTGAGGAATTTGAATTATGAGATTTCTGTTTGAATTTGGCGCCCTGCACTTTCACTGGCTATTGTCATATAGATCCCGTTAACGGAATTTCAGCCGTAAGAAGTTTTAAGGACGTTTTGCCTCTTTGCATATTTTAATTTAGAAATAAATAATACTATGTAATATAATAATACAATAATATATTTACTTATGTATACTTTCAACTGGAAAAGTTTCAGCCAGAGTAAAGAAAAACAAATTCCCAATTAACCTGTGGCCTTGAGCAAATTAAGGCAGCGATGCATGTTTGCAGTTTTAAAGCTAATTTCCAGCAATTCTTTGCATTTTGCCATGGCTAATGCTGTTATTCTGCTCAAACATAATAACAAAATATATACTGCTACAATTTTTTCTCTCTGACTGTCTAGCCTTTATTTTGGTGTTATTATTTGAAAGTAGTGTTTTTATTAGTTTTTATTTAATCTATCTCATGTTTTATATATATTTTTTACTGTTTTTGATTTACCTGTTGATTTTAGTCCCCCCACACCAGACACTTAGTTTGAAATATCAAAATAAACTCTGAAACAACTACATTAATTTAGGGACCGAAAAGCATTAAACTTTTATGGCAATTTAGCTAGCTGTCTTGCTGTTGCTAGCAAATTTGTCCTGGGATATAAACATTGGGTTATTTTACCAGAAATGCACAAGGTCCTCTACTCTGACAATTAATCCACAGACAAGTGTTAAGAGTTTACTAGAAACAATCTCTCCTCCTTCAGGCTACTTTGGACCTCATATGGCGGCTGGCAACCAACTTTAAGGTGCATTAGCACTACCACCAGGCACTGGAGTGTGAACCTCAGTTTATCTTTCAATCACCCACGTGAGAATGCTATTAATTGACTACAACACAGCATTCAACACCATAGTGGCCTCAAAGCTAAGCACTAAGCTAAGGACCCTGGGACTAAACCCCTCCCTCTGCAACTGGATCCTGGACTTCCTGACGGGTCGTCCCCAGGTGTTAAGGGACGGTAACGACACACCCGCAACACTGATCCTTAACACTGGGGCCCCTCGGGGATGCGTGCTCAGTCCCCTCTACTCCCTGTTCACTGTGTTGCCAGGACAACAACCTCTCCCTCAACGTGATCAAGACTAAGGAGATGATGGTTGTGGACTACAGGAAAAGGAGGACCGAGCACACTCCTAAAAACCAATGAGGAGATGGGAGAAGCAGGACTTGCAGTGCGTTAAGTATCACAAATAGAAGCAAGTTCAATTGTAGCACAAGGCTTCGCAGAGGTGTGGGTGCAATGATTGAATAATGTATGTGTACGTTTATTTTGCAACGCTTCCCCCTGTGACACGAGTGGTGTAGTCAGCATGTTAGGCGACCAGAGGAAAATAAAAAAGCTTAGGTGGCCCGCCCAAGGTTTTCAATGGCAGAAAAATCCTTTGACTGGCTGGATCAACTGTGAAAAGCCTTGTGTAATGCTGGTTAAATTAAGCCTCTTATTTGGCACTGAGCGGGGAGGAGCGTGCCAGGGCTTTGTCGCTCGCTCTCTTCCCCCCCACTGGTGTTGCCAACTTTAAAACGTTAGGAGCATAACATTTAGGAGCACCAGAAAATGATTTTTTTTAAATCTATTGATATATAGCCTTTACTGTATGAATTCATGTTGTGCCCTAGAAACAAATATGTAACCCTGTAAATACATCTGATTATTATAAACAGCTAAAATGTTGATTCATATACCGGTCATTGAAATTCAAAGTCATTTGTACAATATTCATATTTTTGCATTGTGTAAAAAGACTACTTTCCTATTTAGATGTATTCCATAGAGAATTGTACACTGTCTTCAAGAATGTCAAGGTTGTTATAATGACATCTGTTTTTAAAACTCCAGGTCCCACAGCAAAATATTTTCGTCGCACTTTATAGCCCTGAATGTATGGCTCAGATCTTCCTTATATTCGGACAACAGCGAATGGGTTTATGCATATACTTATTTTGTTATTACACATTGTGCTACATGATAAGAGTATAAAACATACACCTTTTTAACCATTGAATGGCCACATCTTCTAGGCTACATGAGCTCTGTGCCTGTGAGCTTTGATTTGTCCAGTGTTGAAATTTTAGCTGATTTTGCTTTGACACGGCAATTGAGAGAACAAGGGGTAGAGGAGGAGAAGTTGTTGTTGTGGTTGTTGGCCTCAGTGTAGAAGGGAGTAGGGTACCATTTCAGATCCAGGCTCCAGTCTTAGTTTACCACTCATTGTGAAAGACAGTCGGTCTTTTTGCTCAGATGTTCTGTCCTTGGTTTGGGTGTCAGAGGAGGTTGTTGTAGACAATGAGTGACTGATGGAGATTTAGCTCTGTGTGCGCTCGTGTTTTCTCTCACTGGTTGACTACTCCCTCATTCTTCTGTAGCAGTCATCATGTGATTTAGTGTCATGTTATTAAGGCCTGCTAATTATTTTCATCAGTACATTTTCAACGGTCCTGTGACTGAGGCGACTGAGGATGAATTATAGTTGCGGTCATAAACAAAATGCTAACTTTTGTCTTGTCCCTTTTTTTCTTTCTCTTCTGCTCACAGACCACACCCCTGGGAACAGTTCATTGGACACATTGCTAGCTCTACTGCAGGCAGAGGGAGCCAAGATTGAAGAGGAGACTGAGGTAAGCAGCATGAAAATATCTCTCTTGCGCGCGCACACACACACACACACACACACAGTGTCCTGCCTTTCCTGTTTTTTGTATTTGCACTTTGGCCCAGGGGGCATACTGTGGTTTATTAATCTAACTCTATGGTCCCTTTTGTTACAAGTAAGGTGGACACCCCTCAGATTTTCTTTATAGTTATTTTACTGTCCAATCCTCACATCTTTTCATCATATTTGTATTTATTTTTATAAGTGTTTTTAAAAAAAAGGGGGGAAAAGGCATTTGCATGGAATATCCAGACTGTGCTTTTATTTTAACGTTTTAAACTGTTCCTGCTTCTTCCTAAACAGAACATGGCCGACTCCTTCTTGGACGGCGATGTCACCCTAGATACCTTCATAGACTCATACCAGAGCAAGAGGAAGCTGGCCCACCTGAGGAGGGTGAAGATTGACAAGCTGCAGGAGATGGTGCTGAAGGGCCATAGGCTGCCCCAGGTACCAGTCTCTTGCTCCCATCCCCAGGAGGTCTCAGCCAGGCCAGCCCCCCTCTACACAGAGGTCAACAACCACTCCCCTGTGCCCCAGCCCAGGAGAGCTCCCCCTCCCCCTCCAGCCCAACAACCCCCAGGTGTAGCCCCCCAGCCTGCTGTCTTCTCCTATCCTGCCATCCCATACCCCCCTATCCCCCCCAGGGCAGCCCACCTTTTGCCCAGTGCCAACCTGGAGCACCAGCACCACTTCATGTCTCAGTGCCCCCCTGTCCTTCCTCAAAGGCCTCCCCCTCGCATGGCCCCGCAGTCTGGCTTCATGATTCAATAGTGAAGGGGGTACAGTACATGCAGTGGACTTGCACTGCAATCTTGCTGGAACTATCTTCTGTGTTGTGTCAGGCTGTGAGCCTCTGAATATGGCACAACGTAATGCAAAGGGGGTCGACTAACTTAGATTGAAGGCTGGTCTGGGCATGTTCAACTGAAAAACAGAATCGAGTTTGAATTTGCACTCTTCTCACCAGAATCAGCACTCCATTGCTACAACACCCCAGAAAGGACTTGACTGACCAGTGCTTGCGTCTGCAAAGTTACATCTCTCAGCGATAGGGCTTTAGATGTAGTCTAAAGTGAAATAAATGTCAATTTATGCTGGCCTCTTAAAACTGGGCTTGGCCATGACCCCAGTCAGAAAAGACCTATTTTTTTCAGCACTTTATGCCCCTCAGGTGTTTCCTCAGTCCTCCCTCTCCTCTTCCTGCCCGTTACAGTGAAGGTGCCTCTCATCTGTCATCTGTGGTGTCTAAAGCCGAATGGGGACTAGAGCCATTCATTGTTTCTCATTTGATCTACAGTGTCATTTGAATGTTGTTTTTATATTGTGTAACCAGAGACTTCCCAGAAGACGATGGTAAATCATATGCAATAGATATTTAGAGTACTAATGTCATACAGCATTATTGTTGCCAGGAAAGATTGGACAGACATTTTGAAATAACTAATTTGTGAGGTGTGTGCATCTCTTCTCCAGCATGGACAGTTGTCAAAAAAGTGTATGGATCTCATGCCCAATCCAATATGGAGGACAGTCGAATTGGTCTCTGTCGCTCAGGGCAGACATGTGCAAACATGCACATAGTAGGGGCGGGTGGGGGTTGGTGTCACAAACACTCTGAAACCTTGGCCTCTTGGTCTTGCCTGCGAAGGGAGTGAACCAGGGGCTATATCTGTTCTTAGTTCTGCATTTTTTGAACGGAGCATGCTTATCTAAAATGGTGAGGAAGTTACTTTTAAAGAAAGACCAGGCATCCTCAACTGACGGGATGAGGTCAATGTCCTTCCAGGATACCCGGGCCAGGTCGATTAGAAAGGCCTGCTCACAGAAGTGTTTTAGGGAGCGTTTGACAGTGATGAGGGGTGGTCGTTTGACTGCGGCTCCGTAGCGGATACAGGCAATGAGGCAGTGATCGCTGAGATCCTGGTTGTAGACAGCGGAGGTGTATTTGGAGGGCCAGTTGGTCAGGATGACGTCAATGAGGGTGCCCTTGTTTACAGAGTTAGGGTTGTACCTGGTGGGTTCCTTGATGATTTGAGTGAGATTGAGGGCATCTAGCTTAGATTGTAGGACTGCCGGGGTGTTAAGCATATCCCAGTTTAGGTCACCTAACAGAACAAACTCTGAAGCTAGATGGGGGGCGATCAATTCACAAATGGTGTCCAGGGCACAGCTGGGAGCTGAGGGGGGTCGGTAGCAGGCGGCAACAGTGAGAGACTTATTTCTGGAGAGAGTAATTTTCAAAATTAGTAGTTCGAACTGTTTGGGTATGGACCTGGAGAGTATGACATTACTTTGCAGGCTATCTCTGCAGTAGACTGCAACTCCTCCCCCTTTGGCAGTTCTATCTTGACGGAAGATGTTATAGTTGGGTATGGAAATCTCAGAATTTTTGGTGGCCTTCCTGAGCCAGGATTCAGACACGGCAAGGACATCAGGGTTAGCAGAGTGTGCTAGAGCAGTGAGTAAGACACACTTAGGGAGGAGGCTTCTGATGTTGACATGCATGAAACCAAGGCTTTTTCGATCACAGAAGTCATCTGTCATTGCCATATAATCAATTTACCTTAAGTGTTGTTTTAGTCAATAATAGCATACTTGATGCGCAACAGTTTTGGAAAATAATTTTTTTGTCCTTCCATATATCACTCCTTTAATCATTGAATGGCGTTTTCTCTTGGGTACGTTATAAAGCTGATTATCGTCATTGCTGTTGAAACAAGATTAGTCTATTTAAGTTCATTCGGTGATATAACCACATACAGTCCATATCAAATCAAGTATATACTGCAACTAAGCCAGTCATCCACTGTTGTGTGAACAGTAAAACCCTCTGTAATTGAAGGTAATTATCACATTGACTGAACAAAAAGACTCTGTTATCTTAAAGAGATTTTATATACTTAGCCAGTAGATCTGAAAGTAGTGCTCACGAGCCAGAAGTGGTCTGCGAAAATTGCGTACTATGTCACATATGTGCCGATATGTGCACCACGTCATTGCTCTGCTGTGTATGCATCTTGCTAGCTGTCTTGCAACTGGTGAGTGGCTTAAGCTCATTGGCTAGAACTCTAATTGCTAGGGGGCTGGTCCACATATAGGGTAAATGTTGCACAGCTTCCAGAAAAACATTGAAAAGATAAACTAGGGATTTTGTGTCTAATTGAAGTAAGACAGTAATTCTGCTCATAGATTATGAATGTATGAACTACACATTGACACATCAATTCCAAAGCCATTTATTGAGAAACCATTGTGTAAAATTACTATTTTCATACTTTCCTGCATCCATTTGTCAGGCAGCCATGTTATGACAGTAGTTTTAGGAGTGCACACTTTTGATCCATATGGATGATACAGTAATACAGTACCCATCTAAAATGTTTCTTGCACCATTTTTATTACAAGTACTAATCCTAAAGAAGTCATGTATCATAAAAGAGTGTTTGGTTACCTTGGCCTAAATGCTGCAGTTGTGCACTGTTCGAGCCACTGAGTGCCTTCACTGAACTGGACTGATATGGAGGATCACACTGCTGACTGCTCTATGCCTCTTATCTGTGTAAACTGACCAGGCTTGACTGCTCTTCTGGTCTGGATCACCTTAGTTAGCCCCACCATCAATGTCTACTTCCCCAGCCTGTTATCATTTGCTGTCTGCAACCGATGTGATGGTGGTGCATGCCCGGGGGCAGGAGAGGCTCGAGTCCATCTGTCTGCCAGGCTTCTTCTCTCCTAACTGGTGCAGTTTTCTTCTGAACATGTGCCAGAGAGATATGTCCTTGGGGTATGTGCCTAATGCTTGTGGTACTCCTACAGCTTCTTTGTACCATCAACACAAACTGTGGTTTGCCTGCCCTGAGGTGGGTGACCACCATTTATATTCTTATGCATATCGGTGGTTCGCCAAGACAACAGGGCTACTATATTTTTTTTAATGTATCTTAATATCAAACAGAAATGCATCTTTCTGAGAAATTGGCCAAATCGGCGCAATAACAGTTTGCCGTAAGTTAGGTTGAAGAAAAAGCCATGTCCCTATTTATTTCTCAAATGCAAGAAATGTTATGTATTGAATACCAATTGTTTTGATATACTTTAGCCTACCAGCATTTATAAATGAAACGAATGATATTAATCATTGTGTGCATGTTTTTATTTGATTGTGATCCATTAGAGTTTTTCTGCTGTAGCAGTTTGTTTATAACTGGCATAATTTGGGTGTTTGGGCTGCTTTAAAATACAGGTTTATTTTCAATACTCATGTTCATACATGTTGTTCATTGTAATGTTGTAGGTATTTTGGCTTATGAAGATTGTAGAGGTGGTTGATTAGAATTATGAAACTATTTTTTTAAGGACAGGACAGTAAATAAATAAATTGTTTTTTTGTATTGATGTCTTTTGAGTTGCCTCACTCAATCACAGAGCTTGATCTCTGGTTGTTAGGAGTCAGTTGGCCATTTTAAAGTTAATTTTGAATATGAAGGCATATTCCTACACTTTAAGTACAAACTGGCGGCTGGGGTGCAATATTAGGAAGGTGTTCCTAATGTTTGGTATACTCAGTGTACGTTTTGAATTGTCAAAATCGTTTTAATTGGGAAAGCAGATGGTGTTTATCGAAATAAATCACTTTGCATGTGAAAACACAGAATCCTAGTCATTACTCCACATTCTTAACCTGTCACTTTTGTTTTGAGACGACTTCGCTGTCAAACAGAGCGCGGCACAGGGAGGCAGCCTGCTTCCAAAACGAATGCAATCACTTTTCACACGGTACAAACTACGTCCACCTGGGCCAGATTAATCGAATCCCCTCATTGAATGCAACTTCACAACAAAATACATTGTCACTTTTATCTTGATTATGTTAAATGTTATTATAATGAACATTGCAGTTCACTGATTAAGTTTTTTTCAATTAACCAAATTACAATACAGGTTCCAGCATTGATGGTAAAAGCAAGCTCTGCAGGGTAAATTGAAACAAGACCGCCATCTAGTGTTGATTTACTGACATTGCTAGTTCTACTTTTGAGGCGAAGGCTAGAGGTTATTATGGTGTAAAGTACTAAGTTGTTCTTTAAAGTATTTTTTACTTAAGTGGATGTTTTGGGTGTCTGTACTTTACTATTTATATTTTTACTCAAATAGGATTCTACTGGGTGACTTTTACTTAAATGTTCTATTAATGAATCTTTACTTTTACTCAAGTATGACAATTGGGTACTTTTTCCACCACTGCATATGATGTCCCGCCCTGGGAGAATATTTAGGTGTATATTTTGATGTTCCTGAAATGAAGATATTCTGACCTTCCTAAAAATGAAATTGATTAGGACAGGTGGGCTGCCTGGTAGATGTGTGCATTGAATATAGCAAATGTATGATTAAGACAAACAAATGATTTGTTAAACCCAAGGACCTTATAAAACAGGTTAAACCAATGACTGTATACCAGTATATGAAAACCTTGCTGGATCAAATCCCCGAGCCGACAATGTTCAAATCCGTAATTCTGCCCCTAAGCAATTGCTGTTATGCCACATTCACGTGCTAGTTGGAACCAAGAAACTCACATTTTCGACTTGCTAACTGGTTGTAGTTATACATGTGCCGCGTTCAACAAATCAGCAGGTCAGAAATGTCAGTTTCCTAGTTCCGACTGGCATATGAACGTGGCATTGATGTGTTCAAAACAACTGGTAACTCAGAAAAATACGAGGTAAAATCATGACGTCAGTGATGTTCAGGTCGGAAAGTTGGAGCTCTAGAAAAAGGCCCAAGTTCCCGAGTTGGAATTCCGAGAAGGATGACCGTTCAAATAGATTTTTCCCAGTCAGAGCTTGTTTTTTCCCTTAGTTCCCAGTTGTTTTGAACGCACTGAAATCGTAAGTCAGAGATTTCCAAGTTCCCAGTTGGTTTGAATGTGGCATAACCCCCAACAACAACAACTGCTCCCTGGGCGCCGATGACGTGATGTTGATTAAGGCAGCCCCGTGCACCTCTCTGATTCAGAGGGATTGGGTTAAATGCGGAAAACACAATTCAGTTGAATGCATTCAGTTTTACAACTGACTAGGTATTCCCCTTTCCTTATCCCTTTCTGATACAGCCAACACGTTGTGGATTTTGAATGCACCCCAAGTGACCTGCACGTGTACATACTCCAATCAAAAGCCATGGATTACAGGCAACATCCGCACTGAGCTAAAGGGTAGAGCTGCCGCTTTCAAGGCGCGGCACTCTAACCCGGGGGCTTATAAGAAATCCCACTATACCCTCCGACGAATCATCAAACAGGCAAAGCGTCAAAACAGGACTAAGATTGAGTCCTACTACACCGGCTCCGATGCTCGTCGGATCTGGCAGGGCTTGCAAACTATTACGGACTACAAAGGGAAGCCCAGACGCAAGCTGCCCAGAGACACGAGAAAACCAGATGAGCTAAATGACTTCTATGCGCGGTTTGAGGCAAGCAACACTGAAGCATGCATGAGAACACCAGCTGTTCTGGATGACTGTGTGATTACACTCTCCGTAGCCAATGTGAGTAACACCTTAATACAGGTCAACATTCACAAGGCCACAGGGCCAGACGGATTACGAGGACGTGTACTCAGAGAACAAGAACACCAAGATAACCTGCCTGAATGACTACGTCTGTAGCCATGAAGTGCTTTGAAAGGCACCATCATTCTAGAAACCCTAGACCCACTCCAATTTACATACCGCCCCAACAGATCCCCAGATGACTCAATCTCTATTGCACTTCACACTGCCCTTTCCCACCCGGACAAAATTAATACCTACATGAGAATGCTATTAATTGACTACAGCTCAGCATTCAACACCATAGTGCCCACAAATATCCTCAAAAACTTTGACAGCTGCACCATCAAGAGCATCCTAACTGGTTGCATCACCGTCTGGTATGGCAACTGCTCGGCCTCCATCCGCAAGGTGCTTTAGAGGGTAGTGCGTATAGCCCAGTACATCACTGGGGCCAAGCTTCCTGCCATCCAGGACCTCTATACCAGGTGGTTTCAGAGGAAGGCCTAAACATTGCCAAAAACTCCACCCACCCTAGTCATAGACTGTTCTCTCTGCTACCGCATGGCAAGTGGTACCTGAGCGGCCAAGTCTAGGTCTAAAAGGCTTCCTAACAGCTTCCATCCCCAAGCCATAAAACTGCCTACATGTACAGTACCAGTCAAAACTTTGGAAACACCTGCTCAGTCAAGGGTTTTTCTTTATTTTACTATTTTCTACATTGTAGAATAATAGTGAAGACATCAAAACTATGAAATAACACATGTAGAATGTGGAATCATGTAGTAATCCAAAAAGTTATAAACTAATCTAAATGTATTTTATATTTGAGATTCTTCACAGTAGCCACCCTTTGCTTTGATGCTTTGCACACGCTTGGAATTCTCTCAACCAGCTTCATGAGG
Source organism: Oncorhynchus clarkii lewisi (assembly GCF_045791955.1). Taxonomy (NCBI): domain Eukaryota; kingdom Metazoa; phylum Chordata; class Actinopteri; order Salmoniformes; family Salmonidae; genus Oncorhynchus; species Oncorhynchus clarkii. Next base: position 37,574,100 of record NC_092152.1, read on the forward strand.
TAGTCACCTGGAATGCATTTCAATTAACAGGGGTGCCTTGTTAAAGTTCATTTGTGGAATGTCTTTCCTTCTTAATGCATCCAAACCAATCAGGTGTGTTGTGACAAGGTAGGGTTGGTATACAGAAGACAGCCCTATTTGGTTAAAGACCAAGTCCATATTATGGCAAGCTCAAATAAGCAAAGAGAAACAACAGTCCATCAATACTTTAAGTCATGAAGGTCAGTCAATGCAGAAAATTTCAAGAACTTTGAAAGTTTCTTGAAGTGCAGTCGCAAAAACCATCAAGCGCTATGATGAAACTGGCTCTCATGAGGACCGCCACAGGAAAGGAAGACCCAGAGTTACCTCTGCTGCAGAGGATAAGTTAACTGCACCTCAGATTGCAGCCCAAATAAATGCTTCACAGAGTTCAAGTAACAGACACATCTCAACATCAGCTGTTCAGAGGAGACTGTGTGAATTAGAGGTCGACCGAACATGATTTTTCAACGCCGATACCGATTATTGGAGGACCAAAAAAGCCGATACTGATTAATCGGACGATTTTTATTTATTTATTTGCAATAATTACAATTACAACAATACTGAATGAACACTTATTTGAACTTAATACAACATTAAAATCAATTTAGCCTCAAGTAAATAATGAAACATGTTAAATTTGGTTTAAATAATGCAAAAACAAAGTGTTGGAAAATAAAGTAAAAGTGCAATATGTGCTTTGTAAGAAAGCTAACGTTTCAGTTCCTTGCTCAGAACATGAGAACATATGAAAGCTGGTGGTTCCTTTTAACATGAGTCTTTTAATATTCCCAGGTAAGAAGTTTTAGGTTGTAGTTATTATAGGAATTAAAGGACTATTTCCCTCTATACCATTTGTATTTCATTAACCTTTGACTATTGGATGTTCTTATAGGCACTTTAGTATTGCCAGTGTAACAGTATAGCTTCCGTCCCTCTCCTCGCTCCTCCCTGGGCTCGAACCAGCAACACAACGACAACAGACACCATCGAAGCAGCGTTACCCATGCAGAGCAAGGGGAACAACTACTAGAAAGCTCAGAGTGAGTGACGTTTTAAACGATATTAGCGCGCGCTAACTAGCTAGCAATTTCACTTCGGTTACACCAACCAGCCTCATCTCGGGAGTTGATAGGCTTGAAGTCATAAACAGCGCAATGCTTGACGCACAACTGTTTGAATGAATGTTTATGCGCCTGCTTCTGCCTACCACCGCTCAGTCAGATACTTAGATACTTGTATGCTTGTATGCTCAGTCAGATTATATGCAACGCAGGACACGCTAGATAATATCTAGTAATATTATCAACCATGTGTAGTTAACTAGTGATTATGATTGATTGCTTTTATAAGATAAGTTTAATGCTAGCTAGCAACTTACCTTGGCTTACTGCATTTGCGTAACAGGCAGTCTCCTTGTTGGACTAGTTAACTGTAAGGCTGCAAGATTGGATCCCACGAGCTGACAAGGTGAAAATCTGTCGTTCTGCCCCTGAACAAGGCAGTTAACCCACCGTTCCTAGGCCGTCATTTAAAATAAGAATGTGTTCTTAACTGACTTGCCTAGTTAAATAAAGGTATAAAAAAAGAATTTTTTAAAAATCGGCAAATCGGCGCCCAAAGATACCGATTTCCGATTGTTATGAAAACTTGAAATCGGCCCTAATTAATCGGCCATTCCGATTAATCGGTCGACCTCTAGTGTGAATCAGGCCTTCATGGTCGAATTGCTGCAAAGAAACCACTACTAAAGGACACCAATAAGAAGAAGAGACTTGCTTGGGCCAAGAAACACGAGCAATGGACATTAGACCAGTGGAAATCGGTCCTTTGGACTGAAGAGTCCAAATTTGAGATGTTTGGATCCAACCGCCGTGTCTTTGTGAGACCCAGAGTAGGTGAACGGATGATCTCCGCATTTGTGGTTCCCACCGTGAAACATGGAGGAGGAGGTGTGATCGTGTAGGGGTGCTTTGCTGGTGACACCGTTAGTGATTTATTTAGAATTCAAGGCACACTTCACTAGCATGGCTACTACAGAATTCTGCAGCGATATGCCATTCCATTTGGTTTGCACTTAGTGGGACTATCATTTGTTTTTCAACAGGACAATGACCCAAAACACACCTCCAGGCTTTGTAAGGGTTATTTAACCAAGGAAAGTGATGGAGTGCTGCATCAGATGACCTGGCCTCCACAATCACCCGACCTTAACCCAATTGAGATGGTTTGGGATGAGTTGGACCGCAGAGTGAAGGAAAATCAGCCAGCAAGTGCTCAGCATATATGGGAACTCCAAGACTGTTGGAAAAGCATTCCAGGTGAAGCTGGTTGAGATAATGACAGCTTTGCACATTCTAGGCATTAAGGCAAAGGGTGGCTAATTTGAAGAATCTAAAATATATTTGGATTTGTTTAACATTTTTTGGGGTTACTACATGATTCCATGTGTGTTATTTCATACTTTTGATGTCTTCACTATTATTCTACAATGTAGAAATTAGTAAAAATAAAGAAAAACCCTTCAATGAGTAGGTGTGTCCAAACTTTTGACTGGTACTGTACCTATTACCTCAATTACCTTGACTAACCTGTACATTGACTCGGTATTGTTGCTCTTTTGTTTTTTTTACTTTAGTTTATTCAGTAAATATTTAAACTTTTTGTCTTAAAACTGCACTGTTGGTTAAGGGCTGGTAAGTAAGCATTTCACGGTAAGGTCCAAACCTGTTGTTTTCGGCGCATGTAACAAATCCAATTGGATTTGATTTGACGTGTACGCATTACGTTACCATAGCTACGTCATTTCGTTAGGGAGTCAATTCCGCCTCCGCCATATTGTAGGAAATCCGTCTCTGTGTTGCCACTAGTTACCACAGTCACAAAGGCGAAATTTCCTATAATCGTAAAAATGTATTATTAATATTGTGTTGCTTTTTTGTCTTAATTTAAGTTTAGGCATAAGGTTAGCATTGTGGTTAGTGTTAAGGTTAAGTTTAAAATCAGATTGTAAGAAGATACATTTTAGAAATAGGAGGGGTTTATTACTTTGTGGTTGTGGTAAATAGTGACGACCGTCTGTGTGCGCTGTCAGATTAGAGTTTAATCCGTGGGGTTACGGTCAGAACGGGAACAATAGCTAGTTACACCTGGAACAGGGCTCGATAACCGCGAGGAAACGCTGGTTTGAAAGCGACAGGTTTTATGGATGAGTCATCTAAGTAAATTCAAGCAATTTGATAATGAGGTTACTGACTAACGTTTATATTAGCATTCAAATGGATTGCAAGTGATTTGTCAATCTGATACCCAGCTAGTTTGCTAGCTAACTCTTAAAATCGAATTAAATTTATACACTAAGTAAATAGTGAAGACTTTTGCTACACGGGACAATCACCACTTCTCTGTTTTCTATGGTCCATATCAATTTGTGACATTTTGACACGGATTAACGCTGTTAGTAATCGAACCTAATCAAATCAATCCTCTCGGGAAGAAAACAAATCTCTATTCACTCTCATAACTTCAAGACGGAGTAACCAGCTAGCGCTGCAAACTAGCTAGTAAAACTAGCTCATCAAACTTGGTCCTGAGTGGAGACCAGACGGAACTAACATGTCTGGAAAAGACAAAGACAAGGAGAACGCCGGAGAAAAACAATCTACAACTGAGCGGCTCGTAAAAGGTGAGTCGATTTTGCAAACGAAGCTAACTACAGTGCCGTTAACTAGCTATGTAAATTACCTAACGTTCTGTTTTAACATTCCAAATGTTGGCTAGCTGACAAGTTAGGTAACGTTACTGTAGTTACACCAAATGAATCTGCAAGAACATGCTACAGTAATTAACTAGTTAACGTTAAATTGAACCAACCAGAACTGTATCTACTTGGCTGTAGTAACTAGCTTAGTTTAATTTAGTTCTGTCACAATGTTAAATTTCACTAAGTAACAGTAGGACACAAGTTAACTTGTTAATATATATATATATATATATATATATATATATATATATATATATATATATATATATTAGTATAATTCACTCCCCACATGTAGAAGTCAACAGGCACGACATACACAGAATGGTTTGAGAAAGGATTGATAGTGGCCAGTATATTTTCAAGACATGGTTTATAGCAGGCCTGCCATGAAGCTTTACTGTGACCAGAGGTGAATCAAGAGGCACATGTGACCCCTGGCTCTAAATCACCAGGGCATAGCTTTGTGGTTGCAGGTCTGACACGTTCTTCCAGGAGGTCTACTTAGTCTATGGTCATGGAAAGTGATGTAAGGTACCTGGCATCATTAGGCAGGTTTCAGTGGGGTAGTCTAGATAGGCCAATGATATCTCATCATGAGAAATGTAGTGACTGTGTGCAGTGTGCAACACAAGGGCCACTGAGGGAGAGTGGGCCGTGAGAGGTTTGCTATTGCTGTGATTAGGCTGGCAAGGTGGATTTCTTAACTCAGCTCTTGTGGACCTTGTTAGCACTGCCTGGCCTGAAGGGTCTGTGCAGCTGAGCACAAGCCAGCTCTCCCCCTCGGCCAGCCCAGCGCTACCCACCAATTCAGGGTGAGAGGGCCAGGAGAAAGAGAATGCCCTGGCAGGGGATCAAAATGTATATGTATGCCAGTAGGGAGAGGGTGAGTTAATTGCGGAAAGAATCTCCCCAATAACGTGCCCGACATGGTCTAGCCACGGGGTGTGGGATTGTGGGAGGAAGAGTGGGAGAAAGATATTTGTTTGTACATCCAGTCAGGACCAGTGGGGTCCCGGCATGGAAGTTTTAACTGTACCAAGGCTAAGGAGAGGCTTGATGAGTAGAATGATGCTGCTAATCTTCTGATAGTGGTACTATCCACCTTTTTTTGTTGTCTCACACTACAACTGACACTTTCTGTTTTCTTTCTGTTGAAATCCTCTCCTTTGTGGATACCCTACATTATTAAAGAGGTGGATGGGATGTGTTGTACAAGTGCTCTACTTGTACCACAACTGTAGTCCAGATGGAAAATGACAGATATTAATAATTTTTTCTTTATTGGTGAGTTGATATTTTGCGCTTCACTTAATTTATGTGGTTTAGGGGTAGCCTCAAATATCAGTAATTTGGTAATTGAACCAGACTGAACCAGAGTGTATGCTAACCATGTCTGCCTGTCTGAAAGGGAGAGGCCCAGCTTGGTCCTGTGCCATGCACAGATCATGTGATGTCACTGACTCAGTGGCAGAGAGGACCACCACTCTGTGTTAGAGCTGGGACGATAAGCCAGAAATGATTGACACTTATCGCAGGCATTTTGCTCATATAATTTATTATGATAAGTAGCCTATACTAGAGAGATGTGAAGTTCGAAATGAAATAAGTATGGTAATATGGGTTATTGTTAATGGGACAATCAATGTCTACAACCATCAAACTAGTAGTAGTAATTTTAAAGGATATTTTAGGGCCCTATAAAATCCGTTAACGTATCAATTCTTACAATTTATAGTAATTTGGATTTTTGTCCATATCTACACTGTAATTATCTAATTTGGCTGAGTAATGTGTTCAGTGATTAGGGCAATTCGGATGGGAGGACAACATAATGTCCAACTCCCCCCACAGCTACCTGAGCCATATCTTTAACCAGGAAAGTTGACTGAGAACACGTTCTCATTTACAGCAACAACCTGGGGAATAGTTACAGGGGAGAGGAGGGAGATGAATGAGCCAATTGTAAGCTGGGGTGATTAGGTGACCATATGAGGGACAGCTTGGGAATTTAACAGGACACCAGGGTTAACACCCCTACGATAAGTGCCATGGGATCTTTAATGACCTCCGAGAGTCAGGACACCCGTTTAACATCCCAGCCGAAAGACAGCACCCTACACAGGGTGGGATATTTTTTGTTTGTTGTCATTAAGTCGTATGTCTTGTTTGTCATTGAACGGCCATGCTAATTAGTAAACTAATCTAAAGGACATACTTTTATATATATAGTGTATGTGGACACCCCTTCAAATTAGGAGAATCGTCTTTTTCAGCAACACACGTTGCTAACTGGTGTATAAACTCGAGCACACAGCCATGTAATCTTCATAGGCAAGCACCAACAGTAGAATGGCCTCACTGAAGAGCTCAATGACTTTCAATGTGCCGCTGTCATAGGATGGATTCCAACAAGTCAGTTAGTCAAATTTCTGCCCTGCTAGAGCTGTCCCTGCCAACTGTAAGTGCTGTTATTAAGTTTAAATGTCTAGGAGCAATAATGTCTCAGCCGCGAAGTGGTAGGCCACACAAGCCCATAGAAAGGGACCGCAGAGTGTGTAAAAATCATCCGTCCTCGGTTGCAACACTCACTACCAAGTTCCAAACTGCAAGCAACGTCAACACAAGAACTGTTCGTCGAGAGCTTAATGAAATGGGTTTTCATGGCCGAGCAGCCGCACACAAGCCTAAGATCACCATGCACAATGCCAAGCGTCGGCTGGAGTGTTGTAAAGCTCACCTACATTGGACACTGGAGCAGTGGAAACACGTTCTCTGGAGTGATGAAATCACACTTCACCATCTGGCAGTCCAATGGACTAATCTGGGTTTGGTGGATGCCAGGAGAACGCTACCTGCCCGACTGCATAGTGCAAACTAGAGGTCGACCGATTATGATTTTTCAACGCCGATACCGATTATTGGAGGACAAAAAAAAACGATACCGATTTAATCGGACGATTTATAAAAAATACAAATGTATTTGTAATAATGACAATTACAACAATACTGAATGAACTTATTTTAACTTAATATAATACATCAATTAAATCAATTTAGCCTCAAGTAAATAATGAAACATGTTCAATTTGGTTTAAATAATACAAAAACAAAGTGTTGGAGAAGAAAGTAAAAGAGCAATATGTGCTATGTAAGAAAGCTAACGTTTCAGTTCCTTGCTCAGAACACGCGCCTGCTTCTGCCTACCACCACTGTCAGATACTTAGGTGCTTGTATGCTCAGTCAGATTATATGCAACGCAGGACACACTAGATAATGTCTAGTAATATCATCAACCATGTGTAGTTAACTAGTGATTATGATTGATTGTTTTTTATAAGATAAGTTTAATGCTAGCTAGCAGCTTACCTTGGCTTACTGCATTCGCGTAACAGGCAGTCTCTTTGTGGAGTGCAACGAGAGAGAGGCAGGTCGTTATCGCGTTGGACTAGTTAACTGTAAGGCTGCAAGAATGGATCCCCCGAGCTGACAAGGTTAAAATCTGTCGTTCTGCCCTTGAGCAAGGCAGTTAACCCACCGTTCCTAGGCCGTCATTGAAAATAAGAATGTGTTCTTAACTGACTTGCCTAGTTAAATAAAGGTATAAAAAAATTAAATTTAAAAAAATCGGCACCCAAAGATACCGATTTCCGATTGTTATGATAACTTGAAATCGGCCCTAATTAATCGGTCGACCTCTACTGCCAACTGTAAAGTTTGGTGGATGAGAAATAATGGTCTGAGGCTGTTTTTCATGTTTCAGGCTAGGCCTCTTATTTCCAGTGAAGGGAAATCTTAACGCTACAGCATACAATGACATTGTAGACAATTCTGTGCTTCCAACTTTGTGGCAACAGTTGGAAGGGCATTTCCTGTTTCAGAATGACAATGCCCCCATGCACAAAGCAAGGTCTGTACAGAAATGGTTTGTTGAGATCGGTGTGGAAGAACTTGACTGGCCGGCACAGAGCCCTGACCTCAACCCTTTCAAACATCTCTGGGATGAATTGGAACGCCGACTGCGAGCCAGGCCTAATCGCCTAACCTCTCTAATGCTCTTGTGACTGAATGGAAGCAAGTTCCCGCACCAATGTTCCAGCATCGAGTGGAAAGCCTTACCAGAAGAGTGGATGGAGGATGTTATAGCAGCAAAGGAGGTACCAAATCCATGTTAATGCCCATTTTGGAATGAGATGTTAAACAAGCAGGTGTCCACATACTTTTGGTCATGTAGTGTATATAAACTCAGTTTAGGCTTATCCTAACCTATGATTTTGTTTCCAAACTCTTGGTCCTCCTGACCAATAGCAGTTTGAATCTCGTCTCCAACACTAATTTTGCAGTGGATTTAGTCACCACCACTGTAGACTGGGATCATGTGCAGGTGACCCTAGAATACTATGGCTGATCTGTGCGACGTGTGATCCAGCCCTCTTGCTCCAGTCAGTTTCACTGAGATGGTGTTGTTGTTCCCAATAACTGGCCAATAGGCCTAGCCCTTGACACATGCTAGCTACTGCCTGCCTTGCCTTCGCACCTCACTGAGTTGCCATCCATCCATATTTTCTTGGATCCTTGCGGCCAGGATCTTGCCATCAGTGGGGCTAGCTAGCTAGGCTTCTAAATAAACAGAGTCTGAACTTCGAATCCCCTGCTAATAGAAGCTTTGCCTAATCTCTTAACGCTTGTACCCAGCTTACAGTTCCTTTCATTGCCTGCCTTGTAGGTCCAGGAACGCTTACTGTTTATTTATACCACACTTGTCAGAGCATGACAGCTTGTATTGATCATAGGCTGACCAAGTTGGAGCTCACTATGTGTTCTGCTGGTGCAATCCCACTGCAGGCCGGCCAGGTCCGTGCCAGTAATCCCCCTCCCCCATTCCCCATCCCAAGCCAGCTCATCACACAGCCAGCCTACACCCTACCTGTCCTGTGCTGCACACCAAAACGAGGCTGCTGGACTCATAGTAGGCTATCCACAAGGCTCTGGTCAAAGGTAGTGCACTATGTAGGGAATAGGATGGACTTGCATTTGACTGATTTGTTGCTCCAAAACCTGTCGAAGATGCCAGTGGAGTAAAGAGATGTGGCATTTTGTTTCAGCATGACAAACGGTGTGTCAGACTGCTTCTCAGACAGGTAATATTATCAATTGATTCTGCTGCTGACGCATTGCACAAGTCAACCAAACCCCTCATCTCTCCAGACCGGCCTCAACCTCCTGGAAACCTGTGGCTGATGATAGTAGGTAAGGTTAGGCTGTAGCCTAATGCATCAGGCTGCCTCTGGTCCTCTGGACAGTCAGGTGCCGCCACACTGATTTAAACACACCCGCACAAAAGCTCAGTAGAGCTCACTCATATTCCAGCCATTGGTTTGTGTGGCTTTCGTGAGCGGCATGTGGCCTCGAATCTCTGTTGATGTTCTGTGCGGTGCTACAACCTGAGCCATGTGGAGACTAAGTGGCCCCTGATCCGGACTTTAACCCCGCCTGTGCCCTCTTCTCAGGCACCTGAGGTAACAGTCTGGACAGTGGTATGGATCTAATGGCACAGATTTGTCAGGGGTGTGGTTTAGCAGACAGTTGTTCATGAACCCACAGTTAACCGGTTTGACGCTGACAATACATTATCGGTCTATATAGGTTTAAACTTTTTTGATGGCCACGGTTTAAAAAGAGCTACTATTCTTATTTCTCAACTTGTAATTAAAGCTTGCTTCCTATTTGCCATTAGCGTGCATACCTGCCTACCATACGCCTGTCAGCGTATCACCCACCTCTTTACAATGTGAGCTGGATGCAGTATAATTGTTTGAAACGTGAACGTTTTGCTTTACTTCAAATAATGAGGAATGTCTTGCCTTGCTTCAAAGTAGCCTTGCCAAAATCCAACCATAGAAATGTGGAGGCAGTCTGTAGCAACTTTGACAGAAATGTGCATCCCTACACCCCAGAAATGGCCCCGCCTGGAATGTGTATGTGATCCTAACACATTGACCAAACCGTCTCTGTGCATGTGTCATTGTACGCATTTAGATTTTTGTCCATCCCCACCAGACGCATTCATGGCACGCAAGTTAAAATGGCGAGCTGGGCGCATGCACGCCTTATTCTAAAATGGTTTAAATAAAAACGTTTCCACAATCTACAGACAATACCCCATAATAACAAAGCGAAAAGTTTTTATTTGTTTTTTTTCAAATGTATATTTATTTTTTTAAATAGAGAAATACCTTATTTACATAAGTATTCAGACCCTTTGCTATGAGACTTGAAATTGAGTTCAGGTGCATCCTGTTTCCATTGAAAATCCTTGATGTTTCTACAACTCGATTGGAGTCCACCTGTGGTAATTTCAATTGATTGGACATGATTTGGAAAGGCACACACTTGTCTATATAAGGTTCCACAGTTGACAGTCCATGTCAGAACAGAAACGAAGCCATGAGGTCGAACGAATTGTCTGTATATCTCTGAGACAGGATTGTGTACAGGCACAGATCTGTGGAAGGTTACCAAAAATGTCTGCAGCATTGAAGGTCCCCAAGAACACAGTGGCCTCCATCATTCTTAAATGGAAGAGGTTCGGAAACACCAAGATTCTTTCCAGAGCTGTCCGCCTGACCAAACTGAGGAATCGGGGGAGAAGGGTCTTGGTCAGGGAGGTGACCAAGAACCTGATGGTCACTCTAACAGAGCTCCAGAGTTTCTCTTGTGGAGGTGGGAGAACCTTCCAGAACGACAGTCATCTCTGTAGCACTCCACCAATCAGGCCTTTATGGTAGAGTGGCCAGACGGAAGCAACTCCTCAGTAAAAGGCACATGAGAGCCCGCTTGGAGTTTGCTAAAAGGCACTTAAAGGACTCTCAGACCATGAGAAACCAGATTCTCGGCTCTGATGAAACCAAGATCGAACACTTTGGCCTGAATGCCAAGCGTCACGTCTGGCGGAAACCTGGCACCATCCCTACAGTGAAGCACGGTAGTGGCAACAGCATGCTGTGTGGAAAAGAATTTAATCAACTTTAAAATGTGTAAAAAGTCAAGGGGTCTGAATACTTTCCGACTGCACTGTAACAGTATGCCACTGGAAGGGAGGCCAGTAGTTGGTGACCAAACTGTGATTTATGACTTATTATTTCCCATTGTAGCCAATTCAGTTGCATTAATTCCATTACTGATTTGTTTGGTAATTGGTAACGGAATTGTACATTTATCACTATGTATTATTATCAGTAAAATCACCGTTTGGTAGCTCTACCGTTACTTGTTACTTCTGTGAACTTTCATTATTCTCCCTCATGAGGGAGATAAATTAGAAAATATCTTGTGCGTTTTTGGTAATTGAATTACAATGAAATATTTCTTAAACTTACTGAAGGTAAACAATGTATCCAAAACGAAATATAAGTGTTATTAGCTGGCAGGGTTCATTCTGTCAACATTGTGTTTTGGTGTATTTATGATACCTTTTTAAAACTTCATAGGGATCAAATCCCGTTAGCGATCGATTTGTTAACATCCGGTGAAATGGCAAAGCGCCAAATTCAAATATTATAAATATTTAACTTTCATAAAATCACAGGTGCAATACACCAAAATAAAGCCTACCTTCTTGTTAATCCAGCCACCGTGTCAGATTTCAAACAGGCTTTACGGCGAAAGCAAACAATGAGATTATCTGAGGACAGCACCCCATCATACAAACATATGAAATCATATTTCAACCAAGCAGGTGCGACACGAAAGTCAGAAATAACGATGTAATTCATGCCTTACCTTTGAAGATCTTCTTCTGTTGGCACTCCAATATGTCCCAGAAACATCACAAATGGTCCATTTGTTCGATAAACTCCTTTTTTTTATATCCCCAAAATGTCCATCTATTTGGCGTGTTTGATTCAGAAAAACACCGGTTCCAACTCGCCCAACATAACTACAAATGATCTAATAAGTTACCTATAAACTTTGTCCAAACATTTCAAACAACTTTCCTAATCCATCCTTGGGTATCCTAAAATGTAAATAATCAATTAAATTTAAGATGGAAAAAAGTGTTCAATAGAGGATAAAATCAACGTGGAGCGCGTGAGACCTGGAGCGCGTGAGACCTGGAGCGCGTGAGACCTGGAGCGCGTGAGACCTGGAGCGCGTGAGACCTGGAGCGCTCACCAAACAAGAGTACACTTGGCTCTACACTCATTCTGCTTCTTCATTTCTCAAAGGAAAAACTTCAACCAATTAAGAAAAACTGGTGACATCTAGTGGAAGCCATAGAAACTGCAACCAAATGCCACAGAAATCTAGTTTCCCATAGGAAACCAATAGAAAACAGTGACCTTAATTGTTTTTATTTTCCTGGATAATTTCTCCTCTGAGTATCGCCTGCCAATTAAGTTATGTTAATACTCCGACATTTCAACAGTTTTTAGAAACTTTAGTGTTTTCTATCCAAATCTACCAATTATATATGCATATCCTAACTTCTGGGCTTGAGTTTACTTTGGGCACGCTTTTCATCCAGACGTCAAAATACCGCCCCCTATCCCAAAGAAGTTAAGACATTTTCTGGTAAATGTTTTCAAAGATCCCTTTTCCATCTGTTTATCCAGAAACCAAAGCCTTTACTTATGCCTAATTTTTAAGCTGGAAAATGGTTGGAAAATGTATCCATACTTTCATTCTCCCAAAATATAGACTCTTCGCTTTAGTTTGACACCCAATTTGTATATGCTCCTATGAACTTCACATGTTTATGCTCATGTGTCCTTTTGACGGAAATGCCCATGTGTACATTTATTTTGCAATGCTCACGCACCCAACACGGCTGGTTCCAGTTTCTAGTAAGTGTGTTAAGCAGGGTTCAAAGCTGCGTCCCTTTAACTTGGCAGTGCAACATACATTTTTTTTATTGGTTGCCAGTGATTTACATTTTGTTGCTGGTCACGTTAGTTTTTGATTCACAATTAGCTTTATTTTATTATCAAGATTTATTGAAACTGCAATGTGTATGCCACAATTTGTATGCAGACCAGGTAGCTTATTAAAGAAGTTTGGTCCGAAGTCTTGGTTGAATCTTTGCGATGTGCAATTGTCATCATGCGCTGTTTGAATTCAAATTTATTTTTTTCCAAAAAACCTTCCCAATTAAATGTTTTCTAAAAAGTAGGGGTACCTGGCAGAATGATACCATGATGATTTGTATCAATCGCTGGGCATTAGTTTATCAAACTCTGCCATCGCATGTAGTCTACACTAGAGGTCGACCGATTATGATTTTTCAACTCTGATTATTGGAGGATCAATAAAAGCCGATACCGATTAATCTGCCGATGTAATTTTTTTATAAAATAATAAGTAAATAAATAATGTATTTATTTGTAATGACAATTACAACAATTCTGAATGGACACTTTTAACTTCATATAATACATCAAAATCAATTTAGCCTCAAATAAATAATGAAAGATGTTCAATTTGGTTTAAATAATGCAAAAACAAAGTGTTGAAGTAGAAGTGCAATATGTGCCATGTAAAAAAACGTTTAAGTTCCTCGCTCAGAACATGAGAACATATGAAAGCTGGTGGTTCCTTTTAACATGAGTCTTCAATATTCTCAGGGAAGATTTTTAGGTTGTAGTTATTATAGGACTATTTCCCTCTATACCATTTGTATTTCATTAACCTTTTGACTGCTGGATGTTCTTATAGGCACTATAGTATTGCCAGTTTAACAGTATAGTTTCCGTCCCTCTCTTCACCCCTACCTGGGCTCAAACCAGGAACACATCGACAACAGCCACCCTCGAAGCATCGTTACCCATCGCTCCACAAAAGCCGCGGCCCTTGCAGAGCAAGGGGAACAACTACTTGAAGGTCTCAGAGCGAGTGACGTCACCGATTGAAACGCTATTAGCGTGCACCCCGCTAACTAGCTAGCCATTTCACATCGGTTACACCAGCCTAATCTCGGGAGTTGATAGCTCAATGCTTGAAGCACAGCGAAGAGCTGTTGGCAAACGCACAATAGTGCTGTTTGAATGAATGCTTACGAGCCTGCTGCTGCTTACCACCGCTCAGTCAGACTGCTCTATAAAATCATAGACCAATTATAACATAATAACACACAGAAATACGAGCCTTAGGTCATTAATATGGTCAAATCCGGAAACTATATTTTCAAAAACAAAAAGTTTATTATTTTAGTGAAATACAGAACCGTTCCGTATTTTATCTAACGGGTGGCATCCCTAAGTCCAAATATTGCCGTTACATTGCACAACCTTCAATGTTATGTCGTAATTTTTTACAATTCTGGCAAATTAATTACGTCTTTGTTAGGAGTAAATGGTCTTCACACAGTTCGCAACGAGCCAGGAGGCCCAAACGGCTGCATATGCATATACCTTGACTGCTTGCACGGAACGCAAGAGAAGTGACACAATTTCCCTAGTTAAAAGAAATTCATGTTAGCAGGCAATATTAGCTAAATATGCAGGTTTAAAAATATATACATCTGTATTGATTTTAAAGAAAGGCATTGATGTTTATGGTTAGGTACGCATTGGTGCAACGAAAGTGCTTTTTTCGCGAATGCGCTTGTTAAATCATCACCCGTTTGGTGAAGTAGGCTGTGATTCGATGAGAAATGAACAGGCATCGCATCGATTATATGCAATGCAGGACAAGCTAGATAACTACATATGGTTGATTATATTACTAGTTTATCTAGTGATTATGTTAAGATGGATTGTTTTTTATAAGTTTAACGCTAGCTAGCAACTTACCTTGGCTTCTTGCTGCGCTCGCGTAACAGGTAGTCAGCCTGACACGCAGTCTCCTCGTGGAGTGCAATGTAATCGGCCACAAAAATGCAAATTACAGATTGTTATGAAAACTTGAAATTGGCCCTAATTAATCTGTCGACCTCTAGTCTACACTGTACATTGTACAGTACAAGAACACTGCTAGCCAAACACAAGTCTCTTGCTATGCGTGCAATTAAATTAAAGAGCAACTACACCCTCCACATTTTTGAGGGGGGATTATTACCAGACCTCAAAAGTGGTCTCCTGATCTGGTTTCAACATGGTTGTGGACTATTTTATGAATTATTTTGAGAGCAAAAACCTGATAAAACTCAGATCTGGAGAAAAATACAACAAAATGTACCAAACTATCAAACTTATTTTATAGGGCCCTACAACTGTAGAGTGACTGGTCAAAATCGCTAACAAGAACCTCCTTTTTTGAGATTGCGCAATCGATTTATTTTTTCTGCCAAACAATCAATTGTAAATATGATATTGTCAAGTTAAAATGTAATTGTGTGTATGGAGGGTAAGACATTACAGGCTACTTGCTCAGCCCACAAATTAAACATACATTTAAATGCTGCGAACTTTCCGGGGCAGTATATATATATTTTTCATTCGGGGCAATAGCTTTCAGTTGGCACTGGCCTGGGTTGCCACTGGCAAATTTACCTGAATGTCAAGCCCTGCAAGGGCATGCTAATTTAAAATATGGCTTGTCGTTATTAGCCTGGTTCTGTATGGAATGCAGGCACATTATGGGACACAGGTGTCTGGTCTCCACCCCGCTGATCCTCAACACTGGGGCCCCACAAGGGTGTGTTCTCAGCCCTCTCCTGTACTCCCTGTTCACCCATGACTGCGTGGCCATGCACGCCTCCAACTCAATCATCAAGTTTGCAGAAGACACTACAGTGGTAGGCTTGATTACCAACAACGAAGAGACTGCCTACAGGGAGGAGGTGAGGGCCCCCGGAGTGTGGTGTCAGGAAAATAACCTCACACTCAACATCAACAAAACAAAGGAGATGATCGTGGACTTCAGGAAACAGAAGAGGGAGCACCCCCCTATCCACATCAACGGGACAGTAGTGGAGAAGGTGTAACGTTTTAAGTTCCTCGGCGTACACATCACGGACAAACTGAAATGGTCCACCCACACAGACGCAACGTGGTGAAGAAGGCTCAGCAGCGCATCTTCAACCTCAGGAGGCTGAAGAAATTTGGCTTGTCACCAAAAACACTCACAAACTTTTACAGATGCACAATCGAGAGCATCTTGTTGGGCTGTATCACCGCCTGGTACGGCAACTGCTCCTCCCACAACCGTAAGGCTTTCCAGAGGGTAGTGAGGTCTGCACAACGCATCACCGGGGGTAAACTACCTGCCCCCAGGACACCTACACCACCCGATGTCACAGGAAGGCCATAAAGATAATCAAGGACAACAACCACCCGAGCCACTGCCTGTTCATCCCTCTATCGTCCAGAAGGCGATGTCAGTACAAGTGCATCAAAGCTGGGACCGAGAGACTGAAAAACAGCTTCTATCTCAAGGCCATCAGACTGTTAAACAGCCACCACTAACATTGAGTGGCTGCTGCCAAACTTACTGACTCAAATCTCTTGCCACTTTAATAATAAAAAATTGGATGTAATAAATGTATCACTAGTCACTTTAAACAATGGCACTTTATATAATGTCTACATACCCTACATTACTCATCTCATATGTATATACTGTACTCTATACCATATCACAGCATCTTGCGGTGAAAAATTGGTGCGACCATATCATGTGCTGGTGCCATCAACTGAAAACCTTTGTTGGAAAAAGTTAGTCTAGAGCCCTGTTAAGCTCATTGTTGATGCATTGTATGCTCATGCTTTGTCATACTAGGTGGGACAGCAATACAATATTTCCATTCACCTGCAGGCTAGAGTTGAGAGACAGAAGATCTAAGATTGATTCGATGTGTCTGATTTGGTCATTGTTTTCTAAAGAAGACCAGTGTCTCTAGTCTTTACTCCCCTGTGCTAGTAGTAGGTTAGATGAAGAGACTGTGGCTCTATGAAAGCTTTGAGGTCAATTGACCTGCTACCAATGTAACAACCAGGACGAAGGGAATGTTAGGCCCTACCTACAGTACCTGCCACACTGGAAATAATAGCCTGGGCACAAATATGGGGTAAAAGCCTTATCACGACCCTGTCTGTCTGGGTGGCTGGCTGTTGAATTCTAAAATGAAAACACACAGCTTTTCTGTTTTAAGGAATGGAGATGGTTGCTTCCTGTATTCCAACTGCCGACCCACTTCCAAGTTCCATATGTGTAGTAGTAGTATAGTCTACACCTAAAAGCAGCATCATTGTCATAATCTTTTCTAATTGCTTGCAGGTGTTGCTACTAGAGGTCGACCGATTTAATCGGAATGGCCGATTTAATTAGGGCCAACTTCAAGTTTTCATAACAATCGGAAATCGGTATTTTTGGGCGCCGATTTGCCAATTTTAAATGATTTATTTTTTTCTATATTTTTTCTATACCTTTTATTTAACTAGGCAAGTCAGTTAAGAACACATTCTTATTTTCAATGACGGCCTAGGAACAGTGGGTTTACTGCCTTGTTCAGGGGCAGAACGACAGATTTTCACATTGTCAGCTCGGAGGATCCAATCTTGCAACCTTAAAGTTAACTAGTCCAACGCAATAACGACTTGCCTCTCTCTCGTTGCACTCCACAAGGAGACTGCCTGTTACGCGAATGCAGTGAGCCAAGGTAAGTTGCTAGCTAGCATTAAACTTATCTTATAAAAACAATCAATCATAACTACTAGTTAACTACACATGGTTGATGATATTACTAGATATTATCTAGCGTGTCCTGCGTTGCATATAATCTGACTGAGCATACAAGTATCTGACTTAGTGGTGGTAGGCAGAAGCAGGCGCGTAAACATTCATTCAAACAGCACTTTAGTGCGTTTTGCCAGCAGCTTTTCGTTGTGCGTCAAACATTGCGCTGTTTATGACTTCAAGCCTATCAACTCCCGAGATGAGGCTGGTGTAACTAAAGTGAAATGGCTAGCTAGTTAGCGCGCGCTAACTACAGGGACGGAAGCTATACTGTTACACTGGCAATACTAAAGTGCCTATAAGAACATCCAATAGTCAAAGGTTAATGAAATACAAATGGTATAAAGGGAAATAGTCCTATAATTCCTATAGTAACTACAACCTAAAACTTCTTACCTCGGAATATTGAAGACTCATGTTAAAAGGAACCACCAGCTTTCATATGTTTTGAGCAAGGAACTGAAACGTTAGCTTTCTTACATAACACATATTGCACTTTTACTTTCTTCTCCAACATTTTGTTTTTGCATTATTTAAACCAAATTGAACATGTTTCATTATTTACTTGAGGCTAAATTGATTTTATTGATGTATTATATTAAGTTAAAATAAGTGTTGTAAAGGTCATTATTACAAATAAATGTTTTTTAAAAATCGTCCGATTAATCGGTATCGGCTTTTTTGGTCCTCCAATAATCGGGATCGGCGTTGAAAAATCATAATTGGTCGACCTCTAGTTGCTACGCAATTTAGCAGGGCTGGGAATTGCCAGGGACTTCACAATTCGATATTATCATGATACTTAGGTGGCAATGCAATATGTATTGCAATTCGTCGGGGCATGGACTCTACAAGATGTCGAACGCGTTCCACAGGGATGCTGGCCCATTTTGACTCTAATGCTTCCCACAGTTGTCAAGTTGGATGGATGTACTTTGGGTGGTGGACCATGGGAAACTGTTGAGTGTGAAAAAAAACAACTACCATCCCCCGTTCAAAGGCACTTAAATCTTTTGTCTTGCCCATTCACCTTCTGAATGGCACACATACCCAATCCATGTCCCAATTGTCTCGAAGCTTAAAAATCATCCCTTAAACCTGTCTCCTCCCCTTAATCGACACTGATTTAAAGTGGATTTAACAAGTGACATGA
Organism: Oncorhynchus clarkii lewisi; assembly: GCF_045791955.1. Lineage (NCBI taxonomy): Eukaryota > Metazoa > Chordata > Actinopteri > Salmoniformes > Salmonidae > Oncorhynchus > Oncorhynchus clarkii. Next base: position 37,592,711 of record NC_092152.1, read on the forward strand.
ATAAGGTATCATAGCATTCACCTGGTCATTCTGTCATGGAAAGAACAGGTGCTCTTAATGTTTTGTATACTCTGTGTATGTCAGCTGCCGAGACACGAGAGAGGCATAATTAAAACGAGTTTTGATCAGTCATGGAAATAAGTGCTGAATACATGTTGGCTCACTATTTAAAGAGAACAAGCTATAGGATGAAAAATACCGGTGTATTGGTGCAGGTACAGTCGACTAGCACTAGCTAATGCTATCGATAGTCAAAGTATCTATATAATATTGTCCAAAATAATATTGTGATGTAATGGTGTATTTTTTTCCTCATCACTACAATTTACCCTAGTTTTTTTTTTTTAAACAAAAGATGGACATTTCTTTCTTAATTGTTTTGACAGCTGAGAGTCCAGTATCTAAAACAATAAAGGGTTTTACACGATAGCAACCTTTTGCACTCTGCAAAGGATTGTGGGACTGGAGAACAGATTACCGCCCGGCCAGGTGTGCAATTTGACACTGACTGACAAGCCTACCACGGGATACAGCTGCCTGCTGCCATATAATCTATTAATGTCTGGGGTAGACACTGGATGCAGATGGGAAAGGTTTTCCATCAGTTTGTCTTAAATTACTACTTGATGGGTTATTGTTGTTTTATTGCCTAAGATGTGGGCTCTCTAGGCAAATTTGTGTTAATGTATGTGTGTAAACTCGGCAAAAAAAGCAATGTCCTCTCACTGTCAACTGCAAATATTGTTGTTATGTTCATACAAATATTTGTATGAACATAACAAGAATCTACAACTGAGACATAAACTGAACAAGTTCCACAGACATGTGACTAAAATAAATGGAAAAAATGTGTCTCTGAATAAAAGGGGGTCAAAGGAGGAGGGGGAAGTCTTCACTTCAATGCACAGCATTGAAATTGCCTGCAATGACAACAAGCTCAGTCCGATGATGCTGTGATACACCGCCCCAGACCATAACAGACCCTCTACCTCCAAATCGATCCCGCTCCAGAGTACAGGCCTCGGTGTAATGCTCATTCCTTCGGCAATAAACGTGAATCCGACCATCACCCCTGGTGAGACGAAACCGCGACTCGTCAGTGAAGAGCACTTTTTGCCAGTCCTGTCTGATCCAGTAACGGTGGGTTTGTGCCCATAGTCCCGTTATTGCTGGTGATGTCTGGTGAGGACCTGCCTTACAACAGGACTACAAGCCCTCAGTCAAGCCTCTCTCAGGCTATTGCGGATAGTCTGAGCACTGATGGAGAGAATATGCGTTCCTGGTGTAACTCAGGCAGTTGTTGTTGCCATCCTGTACCTGTCCCGCAGGTGTGATGTTCGGCTCTACTGATCTCGTGCAGGGGTTGTTACACGTGGTCTGCTACTGCGAGGACAATCAGCTGTCCCTCTTGTCTCTCTGTAGCGCTGTCTTAGGCGTCTCACAGTATGGACATTGCAATTTATTGGTCTGGCCACATCTGCAGTCCTCATGCCTTCATGCAGCATGCCTAAGGCACATTCACGCAGATGAGCAGGGACCCTGGGCATCTTTCTTCTGGTGTTTTTCAGAGTCAGTAGAAAGGCCTCTTCAGTGTCCTTAGTTTTCATAACGGTGACCTTAATTGCGTACCGTCTGTAAGCTGTTAGTGTCTTAACGACCGTTCAACAGGTGCATGTTCATTAATTGTTTATGGTTCATTGAACAAGCATGGGAAACAGTGTTTAAACCATTTTACAATGAAGAGCTGTTTAGTTATTTGGATTTTTACAAATGATCTTTGAAAGACAGATTCCTGAAAAAGGGATGTTTCTTTTTTTGCCGAGTTTAGATAGTATGTGGTTTGCCAGCACACATTAGCAATCTGTAGAACACTGTCAGACATAATGCATTGTAGATCACTGCACTCTGACTGACTCATGGAGGTATTAAAGCTAAATGCAAGAGAAATGTCTGTGGGTGGGACCCAGTGGACCTAGGTTGTACCAAAGCCCCGCTCAAAAGGAGTGCACTAAATAGGAAAAGGGTACTTTTTTTTGGGACACATCCTTAATATTGTTTACCGTCTTTTCCCCTGTCAAGCTGTGCCATACCCTCCCCAGCAGCGTCTCTCTATGAAGGAGCTGTTTGAGGATGGCAAGCCCAACGCAGAGACGCTCCGCACCCACCTAGTGAAGGAGGGCCGGCTGGAGGAAGAGGTGGCCCTCCGGGTCATCAACGACGGCGCCAACATCCTGAGACAGGAGAAATGCATGCTGGAGGTAGAGGCACCCATCACAGGTAAGGGAAGAATAGTACTTTATTAGTCAGTTTGAGACATACAGTGGGGAGAACAAGTATTTGATACACTGCCGATTTTTGCAGGTTTTCCTACTTACAAAGCATGTAGAGGTCTGTAATTTTTATCATATCATGTAGAGACGGCATCTAAAACAAAAATCCAGAAAATCACATTGTATGATTTTTAAGTAATTCGCATTTTATTGCATATTTATTGCACATTTTATTGCAGCATGAAGTCTGATACCAACAGGCTCAGAGACAGTTTTGATCTACAAGCCATACGACTGCTGAACACTTGAACTGGACTGACCACCTGATCTGATTCTCCACACGTTAGCACGCACACACACTCATTCATGCTACACACATCAACTGCTGCAACCAGACTTATGATTGCTAAATACTGCACAACTTAAATAATTACCCCAATTTCCCCTTCCCCAAAAGACATGTAAATATTGGACTATAAATTGTGCCTTCCTGTATTACACTTACGCACAAAAATGTACAGTTGAAGTCAAGTTTACATACACTTAGGTTGGAGTCATTAAAACTCGTTTTTCAACCACACAAAAAACTATAGTTTTGGCAAGTCATTTTTCCAACAATTGTTTGCAGACAGATTGTCACTTTTACCAAGTGGGTCAGAAGTTTACATACACTAAGTTGACTGTGCCTTTAAAAAGCTTGGACAATTCCAGAAAATTATGTCATGGCTTTAGAAGCTTCTGATAGGCTAATTGGCATAATTTGAGTCAATTGGAGGTGTACCTGTGGATGTATTTCAAGGCCTACCTTCCAACTCAGTGCCTTTTTGCTTGACATTGTGGGAAAATCTAAAGAAATCAGCCAAGACCTCAGAAAACAATTGTAGACCTCCACAAGTCTGGTTCATCCTTGGGAGCAATTTCCAAATGCCTGAAGTTATCACGTTCATCTGTACAAACAATAGTACGGAAGTATAAACACCATGGGACCACGCAGCCGTCATACCGCTCAGGAAGGAGACGCGTTCTGCCTCCTAGAGATGAACGTACTTTGGTGCGAAAAGTGCAAATCAATCCCAGAACAATGGCAAAGTACCTTGTGAAGATGCTGGAGGAAACGGGTACAAAAGTATCAATATCCACAGTAAACGTGTCCTATATTGACAACCTGAAAGGCCGCTTAGCAAGGAAGAAGCCACTGCTCCAAAACCGCCATAAAAAAGCCAGACTACGGATTGCCACTGCACATAGGGACAAAGATCATACTTTTTGGAGAAATGTCCTCTGGTCTGATGAAACAAAAATAGAACTGTTTGGCCATAATGACCATCGTTATGTTTGGAGGAAAAAGGGTGAGGCTTGCAAGCCGAAGAACACCACCCCAACCGTGAAGCACGGGGGTAGTAGCATCATGAGGGGGTGCTTTGCTGCAGGAGGGACTGGTGCACTTCACAAACTAGATGGCATCATGAGGAGGGAAATTATGTGGATATATTGAAGCAACATCTCAAGACATCGGTCAGGAAGTTAAAGCTTGGTCTCAAATGGGTCTTTCAAATGGACAATGACCCCAAACATATTTCCAAAGTTGTGTCAAAATGGCTTAAGGACAACAAAGTCAAGGTATTGGAGTGGCCATCACAAAACCCTGACCTCAGAACTGAAAAAGCATGTGTGAGCAAGGAGGCCTGCAAACCTGACTCAGTTACACCAGCTCTGTCAGGAGGAATGGGCCAAAATTCACCCAACTTATTGTGGGAAGCTTGTGGAAGGCTACCTGAAACGTTTGACCCCATGTTAAACAATTTAAAGGCAATGCTACCAAATACTAATTGAGTGTATGTAAGCTTTTGACCCACTGGGAATGTGATGAAATAAATCAAATATGAAATCATTCTCTCTCCTATTATTCTGACATTTCACATTATTAAAATAAAGTGGTGATCCTAACTGACCTAAGACAGGGAATTTTTACTTGGATTAAATGTCAGGAATTGTGAAAAACAGCGTTTTTAAATGTATTTGGCAAAGATGTATGTACACTTCCGACTTCAACTGTATTCTATTCTACTGAGGCTTTTACTTTATGTTCGTACTATCCTTTTATTATTTCTTATTGTTTCATTGTTGAGAAGGAACCCCGCAAGTAAGCATTTCATTGGACAGTGTATACCATGTGTATACCGTACATACGACTCATAAAACTTGAAACTCTCCTCGGCTGGTGAAACCAGCCTGATCTCTCCATTGTTTTACTGCACAAGTGAAATAGAATGGTGATAACGCAGGGATTAGACTGGTTCCATCAGGGTTTTTTATTTTTTTTATTTTACCAGGTGAGTTGACTGGGAACACATGCTCATCTACAGCAATGACCTAGGGAATAGTTACCGGGGGGATGATTAGGTGACCGGGATGGTATGAGGGCCAGATTGGGAATTTAGCCAGGACACCGGGGTAAACACCCCTACTCTTACGATAAGTGCCATGGGACATTTAGTGACCACAGAGAGTCAGGACACCCGTTTAACGTCCCATCCGAAAGACGCCACCCTACACAGGGCATTGTCCCCAATCACTGCTCGGGGGCATTGGGATAACGAAACATTTACCAGTGGAAAGGGTGTCTCCTACTGGCCCTCCAACACCACTTCTAGCAGCATCTGGTCTCCCATCCAGGACAAACACTGCTTAGCTTCAGAAGCAAGCCAGCATTGGGATGCAGGGTGGTATGCTGCTGGCTAGCCTGCTCCCTCTGGCCGACACACATGCTGAGTGAGTGAGGATAGTACATGCACAACTCTTTCTCTGGCACCCAGCAGACAGACATTCACACAGTGCCATGGAATAGTGCCCAACCGGGCCCAGAGTAAACACAGCACATGCCTGGGCACTATGCCATGGTACCACACAACTGTTAACTGTATCTGTTGACAGAAGGTGTATTGGAGTGGACCCATTTTGCTGGCCTGAGTTATGGGTGTCATCATATGCCTTTGAACTGAACTCCCAGTTTCACACAGCTGTCCTTACTGTCCTGGTCCAGCTTAGCATATCTGTTCTGCACCATGCTAGTGCTCACACAGCCTCAATCACATGCAAATAGGCCTACATGTCTTCGCTGTATATAAATAGATTACTTTGTCATAGACAGAATTGGGTAACTCTGAAATTACTCTCACTCTTGTGCATATCAAAGTATTGTCATATCAGACCATGTCTCTCCTGTACTAGAGGATAATGACCTATTTTTTCCTTCCCTAACAGTGTTGTTTGTTTGTTTGTTTGTCCTTAGTGTGTGGAGATGTCCACGGCCAGTTCTTTGACCTAATGAAGCTGTTTGAAGTGGGAGGCTCGCCCAGCAACACACGTTATCTTTTCCTTGGAGACTACGTAGACCGAGGCTACTTCAGTATTGAGGTGATTCTACCCTACTGACCCAATTTCCCCCTCTCCTTGAGTCTGCCAATGAAAAAGGATAATCGGAATTGGGGTGAAGCGGAGGAGTGAATAAAAAGTTGGGGATCAGGTTTGGCGACTGCTTGGTGAGTCTGTTCCAGAGCACTCAAAAGGAGAGGATAAATACGATTGGCCTTATTTAGATCCTGCTGCAGGAGGAAATTCCCTGTGTTGTGTTTGAAGGCGAGCAAAGCGGTACACTACCGTTCAAAAGTTTGGGGTCACTTAGAAAATTCCTTGTTTTTGGTCCATTTAAAATAACATCAAATTGATCAGAAATACAGTCGATATTTTTGATGTTGTAAATGACTATTGTGGCTGGAAACGGCTTTTAATGGAATATCTACGTAGGCGTACAGAGGCCCATTATCAGCAACCATCACTCCTGTGTTCCAATGGCACGTTGTGTTAGCTAATCCAAGTTTATCATTTTAAAAGCCAAATTGATCATTAGAAAACCCTTTTGCAATTATGTTAGCACAGCTGAAAACTGTGGTTGTGATTAAAGAAGCATTAAAACTGGCCGCCTGGCCGCCTAGTTGAGTATCTGGAGCATCAGCATTTGTGGGTTCGATTACAGGCTCAAAATGGCCAGAAACAAAGCACTTTCTTCTGAAACTTGTCAGGCAATTCTTGTTCTGAGAAATGATGGCTACTCCATGCGAGAAATTGCCAAGAAACTGAAGATCTGGTACAATGCTGTGTACTACTCCCTTCACAGAACAGGAGACAGAACGCGTCTCCTTCCTGAGCGGTATGACAGCTGCGTGGTCCCATGGTGTTTTATACTTGCGTAATATTGTTTGTACAGATGAACGTGGTACCTTCAGGCATTTGGAAATTGCTCCCAAGGATGAACCAGACTTGTGGAGGTCTACAATTTTTTTTCTTCTGAGGTATTGGCTGATTTCTTTAGATTTCCCCACAATGTCAAGCAAAGAGGCACTGAGTTGGAAGGTAGGCCTTGAAATACATCCACAGGTACACCTCCAATTGACTCAAATTATGTCAATTAGCCTATCAGAAGCTTCTAGTTCCATGACATCATTTTTTTGATTTTTCCAAGCTGTTTAAAGGCACAGTCACAACTTAGTGTATGTAAACTTCTGACCCACTGGAATTGTGATACAGGGAATTATAAGTGAAATAATCTGTCTGTAAGCAATTTTTGGAAATATGACTTGTCATGCACAAAGTGGATGTCCTAACCGATTTGCCAAAACTATAGTTTGTTAACAAGAAATTTGTGGAGTGGTTGAAAAACAAGTTTTAATGTCTCCAACCTAAGTGTATGTAAACTTCCGACTTCAACTGTATAACATGGTGATGTGTGTCTAGCCCTGTTGGACTAGTGTGCCATGTTTAATTTAGACATCTCTCGCTCTCTGTAGTTACCTCTCAAGCCCATTGAGGGGCATCCACTCTGCTGTGCTCTCACGTGGAATTATTATGTCTGAACGTTGCTCAGGGTCAAGTTTGCTAACTCCTTTGTTACATCACATAGTCAAAACCTTAATAATAGCAGCAGTTCTTGCGTCACAAATATAACCAGGTTCTATTTTAGTGCCTGGCTACGCAGACACTTCTTCACGTGTGCGAGCAGTGTTGGTGCAATGATTGAGTAACATTTATTTTGCTATGCGAGCGGTGTGGTCAGCATGTAATATATCTTGATTTGACAAGTATTCAACCCCCTGAGTCAATCAGTATTTAAACCCCTGAGTCAATCAGTATATCTTAGAATCACCTTTGGCAGTGATTTACAGCTGTGAGTCTTTCTGGGTAAGTCTCTAAGAGCTTTGCATACCTGGATTGTACAATATTTGCACTTTAAAAAAAAATATATTCTTCAAGCTATTCTTCAAGTTGGTTGTTGATCATTGCTAGACAGCCATTTTGTATTTATTTATTATGGATCCCCATACTTTTCCTGGGGTCCAGCATAATTAAGGCAGTTATATACAATTAAAAAAACATTACATTACATTTCACAATAGATTAAGTGTGTGCCCTCAGGCCACTACCCTTCTACCACATATCTACAACACAAAATCTATGCTATCGTGTGTCTCTCTACACAGTCGCTATTTCATTTTTACATTTTTATTTTATTTAACTAGGCAAGTTAAAAACCAGGGTCTGTGGCGAGGCCTCTAGCACTGAGATGCAGTGCCTTAGAATGCTGCACCACTCGGGAGCCCTACTGTTCGATAAGGTGTGTTTTATTTATATATATATATTTTTTTTTTTGTTCTTGGTGTGTTTACTGCTTCCATGAGTTTCTTGATGTGGAATAGAGTTCCATGTAGTCGTGGTTCTATGTAGTACTGTGCACCTCTCATTGTCTGTTCTGGTCTTCGGAAATGTGAGGAGACCTCTGGTGGCATGTCTTGTGAGGTATGCATGGGTGTCTGAGCTGTGTGCTAGTAGTTTAAACAGACAGCTCGGTGCATTCAACATGGCAATACCTCTCATAAATAGTAGTGATGAAGTCAGTCTCTCCTCTACTTTGAGCCAGGAGATATTGACATTAATAATATCAATGTTAGCTCTCTGTGTACATTTTGAAGGCCAGCCATGATGCCCTGTCTGGGGCAATTGTAATTTTCCTAAGTCCCTCTTTGTGGCATCTGACCACACGACTGGACAGTAGTCCAAATGCGACAAAACAACAGCCTGTAGGACCTGTCTTGTTGTTAGTGTTGAGCAGCGTTTTATTATGGACTGACCTCTCCCCATCTTCGCTAATGTTGCATCAATATGTTTTGTCCATGACAGTTTAAAATCCAGGGTTACTCCAAGCAGTTTAGTATCCTCAACTTGCTAAATTTCCACGTTATTCATTAAAAGATTTAGATGAGGTTTAGGGTTTAGTGAATGATTTGTCCCAAGTAGAATGCTTTTCATTTATGAAATGTTTAGGATAAACGTATTTCTTGTCACTCATTCTGAAACGAACTGCAGCAATGATTTCACGTGCTGTGGCAGCTGATGTGTCGAGTCATCAGCATACATGGACACACATGCTTTAATCTGAGCCAGGTCATTAGTAAAGATGGAAAATATTAATGGGCCTAGATAGCTGCCCTGGGGAATACCTGACTCTGCCTGGATTGTGTTGGAGAGGCTTCCATTAAAGAACACCTTGTGTGTTTTGTTCAGACGGGTAACTCGCAATCCACAATATAGCTGGGGGTGTAAAGCCAATAAGTTTTTCCAGCAGCAAATTGTGATCAATGATGTAAAAAATGCACTGAAGTCTAATAAAAAAGCTCCCACAGTTTTTGTATCATACCTTACCTTGATTGTAAGGTATACCTTTATCATACCTTACCTTGATTGGTGGAGGTCTGCAGAGATTGTTGTACGTCTGGGAAGTTCTTCCATCTCCACAGATGATCTCTGGAGCCCTGACAGTGACCATCGGGTTCTTGGTCACCTCCCTGACCAAGGTCCTTCTCCCCCCGATTGCTCAGTTTGGCCAGGCGGCTAGCTCTAGGAAGAGTCTTGGTTCCAAACTTCTTCCATTTAAGAATGGTTGATGCCACTGTTCTTGGGGACCTTCAATGCTGCAGAAATGTTTTGGTACAATTCCCCAGATCTGTGCCTTGACACAATCCTCTCTCTGAGCTCTACGGGCAATTCCTTCGGCCTCATGGCTTCGTTTCTGTGCTGATATGCACTGTCAACTGTGGGACCTTATATAGACAGGTGTGTGCGTTTCCAAATCTTGTCCAATCAATTGAATATACCACAGGTGGACTCCAAGTTGTAGAAGCATCTCAAGGATGATCAATGGAAACCGGGTGCATCTGAGATACATTTTTGAGTCTCATAGCAAAGGGTCTTTTTTTTATTTGTAATACATTTGCAAAAATGTCTAAACCTGTTTTTGCTTTGTTATAATGGAGTATTCTGTGTAGATTTGAGGAATTTGTATTTTAATACATTTTAGAATAAGGCTATAATGTAACAAAAATGTGAAAAAAGTCAAGGGGTCTGAATACTTTCTGAATGCATTGTATGTGTGGGGTACAGAGATGTTTTAACGTTAAATCATTTTAAACACTATCTTATTATGTAATTTATAGATCGTGTAACTTTATGTGTCTTGTTATGCAAATGTTTACTCCTGAACTTATTTAGTCTTGCCATAACAAAGGGGTTGACTCAAGACATTCCATCCTTAAAAAAATGCCATTTGTAAAAATATAATTCCACTTTGACATTGTGTGTGTGTGTGTGTGTGGGGGGGGGGGGGGGGGGGGGGGGGAGTGAATGAATGAGTGTCCGGTATTAGCTATAAAGGCAATGCTTCTAAAATGCCTTTGTACTTATTTTTGAGATGTTATCAATTTCGACAATCTGAAATGTATGCGCTGCAAAGAAATACAATAGGCACCTTTACATAGGCTGAACACCAGACTGTTCTAGCGAACAGTGTTCAGATTCCCTTTGCGGTAGCCTACTTAAGCTTTGTGTTGCCAGTTTGTGATCTGCGGGGTTAAAGTACCCCAATTCAGCGAGTGTTACATCTCCTATTTCCCCGCCCGTGTCTGGTACTCCAAAAAGTTGGACGGGTTGGCAGGTTTGCCACTGGTGTAGACTAGTTTTTTTGTGTTTGCTTCTATGTAGGGTTCAATGGTTGTGTGTCTGTCTGTGTGCGAGGAGACTGGCTGTGCGTGCATTAAAAGAGAGTCTCACGTAGCTACGACTGAGGCCCTTGGCTGAGGCCCCCTCACTGAACCAGCTGTTTTTGTATAATCAGGCCTCCACCTCTGTGACAAACCCACAGACTATCCACCCTCAAGACTGCCTGTGTGTCTGGAATCTAGTATATCAGTGGTGAGAGAGCAAAATGGTGGTGGGTTTTGACCCTAATGAGCTGTAGCACTTCTTAGACAGCCCTGCTGCTGATAGGTCCAAATGGCACTACATGCCCATTTAGGCTCTGGTCAAAAGTAGTGCACTATATATGGCATCCATGTTGAGTGTAATGCATTACAGTAATCAGATTACTTTAAAACAGTAATATAACGTCACTTTAAAATTGGATAATATAATTAGTTACTTTTTCAATTATACTTTCAGAATCATATCTCTGCCAGTGCGTTATATATCCTCAGTGGCCAGTTTTAGGTACACTCATCTAGTACTGGGTTGAACCCCCCCTTTGCCTCTGGAACAACCTGAATTATTCTGTGGATTTAAACGTTGCTCAGTTGGTATCAAGGGACCTAACGTGTGCCAGGAAAACATTACACCACCGCCACCACCACCTGTTCCAATCATGCTGCGTACACCAAATCCTGACTCTGCCATCAGCATGACACAACCGAAGCCGGGACTCGTCGGACCAGGCAATATTTTTCCACTCCTCAATTGTCCAGCGTTGGTGATCGCGAGCCCGCTTTTTGTTTTTAGCTTATAGAAATGGGACGCTGTGTGGTCCAATCTGTTGCAATGGCCGACGAGTTGTTCGTTCCGAGATGCCGTTCTGCACACCACTGTTGTACTTTTTTTTAACCTTTTATTTAACTAGGCAAGTCAGTTAAGAACAAATTCTTATTTTCAGTGACAGCCTAGGAACAGTGGGTTAACTGCCTGTTCGGGGGCAGAACGACATATTTGTCAATTTGTACCTTGTCAGCTCGGGGATTTGAACTTGCAACCTTCCGGTTACTAGTCCAACGCTGCCCCTGGGCCCGCCTGTTAGCTTCTCCTTCATCCTCTCATCATCGAGCTGTTTTCAGCCACAGGACTGCCGCTGACTTTTTTTTTTTTTTTTGTCGCATAATACCCCATAATGACAAAGCGAAAACAGGTTTATAGACATTTTTGCAAATTTACATAAGTATTCAGACCCTTTTGCTTTGAGACTTGAAATTGAGCCTAGGTGCATCCTGTTTCCATTGACCATCCTTGATGTTTCTACAACGTGATTGGAGTCCACCTGTGGTAAATTAAATTGATTGGACAGGATTTGGAAAGACACAACTGTCTATATAAGGTCCCACAGTTGACAGAGCAAAAACCAAGCCATGAGGTTGAAGGAATTGTCTCTAGAGCTCCGAGACAGGATTGTGTCGAGGCACAGATCTGGGGAAGAGTACCAAAAAATGTATGCAGCATTGAAGGTCCCCAAGAACACAGTGGCCTCCATCCTTCTTAAATGGAAGAAGTTTGGAACCACCAAGACTCTTCCTAGAGCTGGCCACCCGGCCAAACTGAGGAATCAGGGGAGAAGGGCCTAAATTCAAGGAGGTGACCAAGAACCATATGATCACTGACAGAGCTCCAGAGTTCCTCTATGGAGATGGGAGAACCTTGCAGAAGGACAACCATCTCTGCAGCCATCCACCAATCAGGTCTTTATGGTAGAGTGGCTGACTGAAGCCAATCCTCAGTAAAAGGCATATGAAAGCCCGCTTGGAGTTCGCCAAAAGGCACCTCAAGACTCTGACCATGAGAAACAAGATTATCTGGTCTGATGAAACCAAGATTGAACTCTTTGGCTTGAATGTCAAGCGTCATGTCTGGAAGAAACCTGGCACCATCCCTACGTAGAAGCGCGGTGGTGACGGCATCATACCGTGAGGATGTTTTTCAGCGGCAGGGACTGGGTGTTAGTCAGGATCGAAGCAAAGATGAACGGAGCAAAGTACAGAGATCCTTGATGAAAACCTGCTCCAGAACGCTCAGGACGTCAGACTGGGGTGAAGTCTCTGAATGTTCTTGAGTGGGCTCTGGCTGGGCCAATCAAGCATCCCTGGAGAGACCTGAAAGTAGCAGCGATGCTCCCCATCCAACCTGACAGAGCTTGAGAGGATCTGCAGAGAAGAATGGAATAACCTCCCCAAATACAGGTGTGCCAAGCTTGTAGCGTCATACCCCAAACGTCTCAAGGCTATAATCGCTGCCAACGGTGCTTCAACAAAGTACTGAGTAAAGGGTCTGAATGCTTAAGTAAATGCCATATTTGTCTTATTTTTAATTAATTAGCAAACATTTCTATAAGCTTGTTTTTGCTATGTTATTATGTGGTGTTGTGTGTAGATTAATGAGGGGGGAAAACAATTTAATCAATTTTAGAATAAGGCTGTAAATAACCGAATGTGGAAAAAGGCAAAGGGTCTGAATACTTTCCGAAGGCACTGTATATACAAAGCTCATGCCTTTCAAGCAACTTTTTTCAAATAATCTTTAGTCTCATCATGCAGCCTTACAATGTATTAAAAATCAAAACATATAGCCCGATTTTTGTTTTGTTTTTTTGTAGAACAACTAAAATTACATTAATAACTCTAAATTAAGCATAGGAGTACATATTTCTTTGTTAGCCGCTCAACACAGAATAGACGCATGTGCGTACTCGCTCATCGTTTGGAGAAAAATATATATTTAAAGTTTTGTTTAATTGTATTCATACTATAATGCCACAGATTGTATGCTAAAGCAACTGGTGTAGCACACAGTCATTTGGCATAGCCACATCAGGACCTAACATAAGGACATTTTTTTTCATATCATGTTTCTTTAGACTTGTCTAAAATAAATAATGGATTTATTGTGAAGGTGTAGGCTATATTACATGGATTTATTCGACTTTTTAAAATGGCTTGTAGGCTATTTGTGGTAGCCAGGAGATGCTAAATGTGTTTGTTAATTAACGGTGAATTACCGTGAGACTGACCGTTATTTGCTTGACAATCACCAGCAGATGAAATTTCGTTAAAAATATCACTGTAGAATAACTGTGATTCCATGCTTTCCTCAAGTTGAAAAATATATTATTTCAATTTCATTCAGTTATATTTTACTATAAGTAATATGACAATTAATAGAACTCATTAATCTGCACAGAAAGTAATTTTGTAACGTAACACTTTACTTTGAAGTAATGGGTAATATGAAGCTTTAGGAAACGAATTCCAGCACTATAGGGCATAGGGTGCCATTTGGGATGCATACTCTTACAGCCCAAGCTTACTATTGAGTGCTGATTTGACATGTTTTGCCGTGACAGATTTGGTTAATGTAGATCAGACCCATTTTTGTATCCCCATATAGCTTTTGTGGCCTCCTGAAATTGGGTCTGCTGAAACTAGAAAAAAACGAAAATGAGATTGCTGTTGGATTTTTTTTTTTAATGAGTTTTCTTTCTGCTGATTTCCTGTGCTCTCTGAATGGTCATCGTGGTAACTGCATGATTTAGCATTTCAGTTAGTTTGAAATTAGTGTTAAACGAACATTTCTGTCCAGGAGCCGTTGTCATGTAAAGTGGATTAAAGCATTTCCATTATTACGTTGATAGAGGATTTAAATAATGGATTTTGCAGCCACTAAATAAGAAGAGCAAAAACGGGTAGACTTGACCCCTAGAGTGGAAACCTGGATCCTCACAGCAGAGTAGTGTTGCACTGTATGCCGAAACGTCTTAACTGTTTCGATACTAGAACATGAAAAACAGTTTGGTGCTAGACGTTTTGTTACTTTGATACTTATGTCAAATGTTTCCCGTCGTCTACTGATTGAGAGAGGCTGTGATGGTAGACAGACTTGATCCTATCTTCCCTTTTTACAACGCAAGCACTAGGGTTGAATGGCAGGGACGCGGTAACTGAGATTTACTGCCCAAAACCACTCCCTTTTCCCAGGATAAATAACTGCAAGAAACCAATAAATTATAATGTATTATTAATATGAACAGCATGACGTTAAATGATATGGGTTGTCTAAATCTGGTTTCTCTACGGCCTCAGCATGATGAATCCTCAATGCTCAGGGTGGGGACAGACAGCCCATCTCAGATTGGAGCGCAGTTCATAATGTGTAGATAGATCATCTCATCATGGTAACTTTTTTTCTTGTGGCAGGTAGTCCTACATTTGTTGCAGCATAGTCTTTAAAATAAAGATTGAATGTGTGTCTAATTTACCCATCACCATCTGGCTTTTGGGGGTCACCTAATTTGTTTATTGTAAAGATTTTTTTTTTAAGCATTACTTTAAAACAGCTTATCACTCGAATATCGTTGCTTTAAATCAGTGCACACGCAATCACTCTTTCACACTCTTGTGCTCTCATCAATTCCATTAAAATTGCATCAGAAATAGATCATTCTGTTCTAATTGATATACTGTATAACCCTATATACAGATGTCCCAGCCTACCTCTTCCAGGTAATCCATTCAATGCAGTATTAGCCTTATTGTTAGCTAATTAATGATGGGTTATGCATAATAAGCTTCTAACTTATAGCCTCTGTCTCTTGCACAATATGCATGCACATGTGCTCCACTGGCCTCTCTCCTTACACTCTCCTTAGCTCTTGAAGTCCAATCAAATTTTATTGGTCACATACACATAGTTAGCAGATGTTATTACGAGTGTAGCTAAATGCTTATGCTTCTAGATCCGACAGTGCAGCACTATCTAACAAATAACACAACAAAACTAATACACACAATCTAGTAAAGGAATGGGATGAGAATATATAAGTATAAAATATATGGATGAGCAGTGACAGTGGCTAAGATGCAATTGACTATAAAGAATAGATGGTGAAGGATACAGTATACATTATATACATATGAGATGAGTAATGCGAGATATGTAAACATTCTTAAAGTGACTAGTGTTCCATTCATTAAAGTGCCCAATGATATCAAGTCTGTAGGTAAGCAGCCACCTCTGTGCTATCTGATGGCCTTGGGAGAAAAGCTGTTTTTCAATCTCTCTCTCTCAGCTTTGCTGCACCTGTACTGACCTCGCCTTCTGGATGGAAGCGGGGTGAACAGGCAGTGGCTCGGGTGGTTATTGTCCTTGACAATCTCTTTTGCTTTCCTGTGACATCGGGTGCTGTAGGTGTCATGGAGGGCAGGTAGTTTGCCCCCGGTGATGCAATGTGCAGACCTCACTACCCTCTGGAGAGCCTTGCGGTTGAGGGCGGTGCAGTTGCCGTACCAGGTTGTGATGCAGCCCGACAGGATGCTGTCAATTGTGCATCTGTAAAAGTTTGTCAGTGATTTTGGTGACGACCCAAAATATTGAAGAGGCGCTGTTGCGCCGCCTTCACCACACGCTGTCTGTGTGAATGGAGCATTTCAGTTTGTCGGTGATATGTACACCGAGTAACTTCAAATGTTCCACTTTCTCCACTGCTGTCAGGTCGATGTGGATAGGGAGTGTGCACCCTGAAGTCCACGATCATCTCTTTTCTTTTGCTGACATTGATTGAGGTGTTATTTTCCTGACACCATACTCCGAGGGACCTCACCTCCTCCCTGTAGGCTGTCTCGTCATTGTTGGTAATCAAGCCTACCACAGGTGTGTCATCTACTAACTTGATTATTGAGTTGGAGACGTGCATGGCCACTCAGTCGTGGGTGAACAAGGAGTACAGGAAGGGGCTGAGAACACACACTTGCGGGGCCCCAGTGTTGAGGATCAGCGGAGTGGAGATGTTGTTTCCTACCTTCACCACCTGGGGAGGCCTGTCAGGAAGTCCAGGAGCCAATTGCTAAGGGTGGGGTCGAGACCCAGGGTCTCAAGCTTAATGATGAGCTTGGAGGGTGCTATGGTGTTGAATGCTGAGCTGTCAGCATTTTTACATAGGTATTCCTCTTTTCCAGATGGGATTGTGCAGTGCGATGACGATTGCATTGTATGTAGACCTATTGGGGCAATAAGCAAATTAAACTGGGTCTAGGGTGACTGGTAAGGTGGAGGTGATATGGTCCTTGACTAGTCTCTCAACGCACTTCATGATGACAGAGGTGCTATGGGGCGATAGCCATTTAGTTCAGTTACCTTAGCTTTTTTGGGAACCGGAACAATGGTGCCCATCTTGAAGCTTGTAGGGAGAGAAGACTGGGATAGAGATTGATTGAATATGTCCGTGAACACACTAGCCAGCTGGTCTGCAAATTCTCTGAGGACACGGCTAGGGATGCCGTCTGGCCTGGCAGACTTGCAAGGGTTAAGACGTTTAAATCTTTTTTTTTTATTATTATTTTTTTTAATAAATTTTACCCCTTTTTCTCCCCAATTTCGTAGTATCCAATTGTTGTAGTAGCTACTATCTTGTCTCATCGCTACAACTCCCGTACGGGCTCGGGAGAGACGAAGGTTGAAAGTCATGCGTCCTCCGATACACAACCAACCAAGCCGCTGCTTCTTTAACACAGCGCACATCCAACCCGGAAGCCAGCCGCACCAATGCGCCGGAGGAAACACCGTGCACCTGGCCACCTTGGTTAGCGTACACTGCGCCCAGCCCGCCACAGGAGTCGCTGGTGCGCGATGAGACCTACCGACCAAGCCCTCCCTAACCCGGGCGACGCTAGGCCAATTGTGCGTCGCCCCACGGACCTCCCGGTCGCGGCCGAATTACGACAGAGCCTGGGCGCGAACCCAGGACTCTGATGGCACAGCTGGCGCTGCAGTACAGCGCCCTTAACCACTGCGCCACCCGGGAGGCCACGTTTAAATGTTTTACTCACATTGGCCACAGAGAAGGAGCGCCCACAGTCTTTGGTAGCGGGCCGTGTCAATGGCACTGATTTGTCCTCAAAGTTCGCAAAGAAGTTGTTTAATTTGTCTAGAAGCAAGACAATGATGTGCGCAACGGGGCTAGTTTTCTTTTTGTAATCTGATTGTCTGTAGACCCTGCTACATACGTCTCGTGTTTGAGCCGTTGAATTGCGACTGCACTTTGTCTTTATACTGACACTTTGCTTGTTTGATTGCCTTACAGAGGGAATAACTACACTGTTTGTATTCGGCCATATTTCCAGTCGCCTTGCCATGAATAAATGCGGTAGTATGTGCTTTCAGTTTTGCGCGAATGCTGCCATCAATCCACAGTTTCTGGTTAGGGAAGGTTTTAATAGTCAGTGGGTACAGCATCTCCTATACACTACCTTATAAACTCGCTCACCGATTTTCAGCGTATACGTCAATGTTATTATCTGAGGCTACCCGGAACATATCCCAGTCCACGTGATCTAAGCAATCTTGAAGCTTGGAATCCGATTGGTCAGACCAGCGTTATATAGACTTAAGCACGGATGCTTCCTGTTTTAGTTTCTGCCTTTAGGAGGGGAGCAACAGAATGGAGTCATGGTCAGATTTGCCAAAAGGAGGGCAGGGGAGGACATTGTATGCATCACAGAAGTTAGAGTAGCAATGGTCGAGCATGTTATTTGCTCGTGGAGAGCAATCGATATGCTGATAGAATTTGGGTAGCCTTGTTATCAAATTAGCTTTGTTAAAATCCCCAGCTACAATAAATGCAGCCTCAGGATATATGGTTTCCAGTTTGCATAAAGTCCAGTGAAGTTCCTTGATGGCCGTATTGGTTTCCGCTTGTGGGTGGATGTACGCGGCTGTGATAACCGAGGAGAGTTCTCTTGGCAGATAATAAAGTCGGCATATGATTGAACAAAAGGACTTGAGTTCCTGTATGTTGTTATAATTACACCATGACTCGTTAATCATGAAACATACATCCCGCCCTTCTTACCGGAGAGATATTTATTCCTGTCGGTGCGATGCACTGAAAATCCTTTTGGCTGTATGGACTCCGATAGCATGTCCTCAGCTAGCCATGTTTCCATGAAACGGAGTATGTTACAATCCCGGATATCTCTTTGGAAAGCAACTCTTGCCTTGATTTCGTCGACTTTGTTAACTAGGGACTGGAAATGAGCAATTAGTAATATACTTGGAAGCCTCACTAGAAGACCACTCCGGCACGCCCTCCTCCGGCGGTGTTGTTTTGGGTCGGCCTCTGGAATCAGTTCAAATGCCCTGGGCGGTGCAGACAAAGGATCCGCTTTGGGAAAGTCGTGTTCTTGATCGTTGTGCTGTTAAGTTGACGTCTCTCTGATATCCAATAGTTCTTCCCGGCTGTATGTAAAAACACTTAAGGTTTTCTGGGCTAACAATGTAAGGAATAATACATTTAAAAAAAAATACTGCACAGTTTCCTAAGGACTAGAAGCGAAGCTGCCATCTCTATTGGTGCCATCTTGTCATTAACATCAAGTCCCATGCAGGAAAAACTAGACCTTGTTGGACATAATGTTTTAGCATTTCTTATACCAATAGACTCAGAGGTACACAAGCTCGTTTGCTGAATGTTAAATACAGCAGCCACTAGAAATCCCTGGTAGTTTGAAAGAGTGAACATGTGATGGAGAAAGGCAAAAGCAGTTTGCAGTTTGTAATTTCAGACCCATAACCATTCAATCTTCATGAGAAGGGAAAGACTTATGCATCTGATTCTAGTCCTATAATAATTAAGGATGTCATTAGAATGATGAAGATCAGGACAACAAAACTTATTTCATTTAACTGTTGAGGAAGGAATTAAGCAACAATAGAGAGCAAAAGAGCCTACTAGGCTAAGCACATTAGGGGAAATATTATTAAAACATTTTTTATTTGATTTAACCTTTTTATTTAACAAGGCAAGTCGGTTAAGAACAAATTCTTATTTACAATGACGGCCAAACCCAGACAACGGTGGGCCAATTGTGCACCGCCCTATGGGACTCCCAATCACAGCCGGTTGTGATACAGCCTGGAATTGAACCAGGGTCTGTTGTAGTGTTGCCTCTATCACTGAGATGCAGTGCCTTAGACCGGTGCGCCACTCGGTTACTCAGCCTACTAATTAGACAAATAGGCCCTTTCAATCAAATTCGTTGGCCTATACCTTTGAAGGCCATGTGCTGCACCGGAATCCCATGTTCTCTCCTAATTTTCGAATGGTTTGAACAATGTGCATAATTCCAGTCCATATAATGCAGTATAATACAGTTCACCCTCAAAATGTTAGCCTACTACAGCTAATATAATCCATTTACCCAAGAGAGTATACAGTCGTGGCCAAAAGTTTTGAGAATGACACAAATATACATTTCCACAAAGTTTGATGCTTCAGTGTCTAGATATTTTTGTCAGATGTTACTATGGAATACTGAAGTATAATTACAAGCATTTCATAAGTGTCAAAGGCTTTTATTGACAATTTACATGAAGTTGATGCAAGGAGTCAATATTTGCAGTGTTGACCCTTCTTTTTCAAGACCTCTGCAATCCGCCCTGGCATGCTGTCAATTAACTTCTGGGCCACATGACTGATGGCAGCCCATTATTGCATAATCCATGCTTGGAGTTTGTCAGAATTTGTGGGGTTTTGTTTGTCCACCCACCTCTTTAAGGATTGACAACAAGTTCTCAATGGGATTAAGGTCTGGGAAGTTTCCTAGCCATGGACCCAAAATATCAATGTTTTGTTCCACGAGCCACTTAGTTATCACTTTTGCATTATGGCAAGGTGCTCCATAATGCTGGAGATGGCATTGTTCATCACCAAACTGTTCCTGGATGGTTGGGAGAAGTTGCTCTCGGAGGATGTGTTGGTACCATTCTTTATTCATGGCTGTCTTCTTAGACAATATTGTGGGTGAGCCCACTCCCTTGGCTGAGAAGCAACCCCACACATGAATGGTCTCAGGGTGCTTTACTGTTGGCATGACACAGGACTGATGCTAGTGCTCACCTTGTCTTCTCCGGACAAGCTTTTTTCCGGATGCCCCAAACAATCGGAAAGGGGATTCATCAGAGAAAATGTCTTTACCCCAGTCCTCAGCAGTCCAATCCCTGTACCTTTTGCAGAATATCAGTCTGTCCCTGATGTTTTTCCTGGGGAGAAGTGGCTTCTTTGCTCCCCTTTTTGACACCAGGCCATCCAAAAGTCTTCACCTCATTTTGCGTGCAGATGCACTCACACCTGCCTGCTGCCATTCCTGAGCAAGCTCTGTACTGGTGGTGCCCCAATCCCACAGCTGAATCAACTTCAGACGGTCCTGGTGCTTGCTGGACTTTCAATTGAACCGCTCTCCTTGAAGTTCTTGATGATCCGATAAATGGTTGATTTCAGTGCAATCTTACTTGCAGCAATATCCTTGCCTGTGAAACCCTTTTTGTGCAAAGCAAGGATGACGGCACATGTTTCCTTGCAGGTAACCGTGGTTGACAGAGGAAGAACAATGATTCCAAGCACCACCCTCTTTTTGAAGCTTCCAGTCTGTTATTCGAACTCATTCAGCATGACGGAGTGATCTCCAGCCTTGTCCTCATCAACACTCACACCTGTGTTAACGAGAGAATCACTGACATGATGTCAGCTGGTCCTTTTGTGGCAGGGCTTAAATGCAGTGGAAATGTTTTTGGGGGATTCAGTTCATTTGCATGGCAAAGAGGGACTTTGCAATTAATTGCAATTCATCTGATCACTTTTCATAACATTCTGGAGTATCTGCAAATTGCCATCATACAAACTGAGGCAGCAGACTTTGTGAAAATGAATATTTGTGTCATTCTCAACTTTTGGCCACGACACGATATCAAGCTACATCTATGGACTTTTCTGTTTTTCTGTTGTGTGTAATGTTAAATAGCCTATATCATACACTACTGGTCAAAAGTTTTAAATACCTACTTATTCAAGGGTTTTTCTTTATTTTTTTACAATTTTCTACATTGTCGAATAATAGTGAAGACATGAACTATGAAATAACACTCATGGAATCATGTAGTAACTGAAAAAGTGTTAAACAAACAAATATATTTTATATTTGAGATTCTTCAAATAGCCACCCTTTGCCTTGATGACAGCTTTGCACATGCTTTGCATTCTCTCAACCAGCTTCATCTGGAATGATTTTCCAACAGTCTTGAAGGAGTTCCCACCAGTGCGGAGCACTGCTTTTCCTTCACTTTGCGGTCCGACTCATCCCGAATCATCTCCACTTGGTTGAGGCTGGGGGATTGTGGAGGCCAGGTCATCTGATGCAGCACTCCATCATTCTCCATCTTGGTAAAATAACCCTTACACAGCCTGGAGGTGTGTTGGCTCATTGTCCTGTTGAAAAACAAATGATAGTCCCACTAAGCCCAAACCAGATTCTGCAGGGATATTCCTGCAGAATGCTGTGGTAGCCATGCTGTTTAAGTGCACTTTGAATTCTAAATAAATCACAGACAGTTTCACCAGCAAAGCACCCCCACACCATAACACCACCACCTCCATGCTTTACAGTGGGAAATACACATGCAGAGATCATCCATTCACCCACACCGCGTCTCACATAGACAAACGGCGGTTGAAACCAAAAGTCGCAAATTTGGAAAGGACAGATTTACACCGGTCTAACATCCATTGCTTGTGTTTCTTGGCCCAAGAAAGTCTCTTATTATTATTGGTGTCCTTTTAGTAGTGGTTTCTTTGCAGCAATTCGACCATGAAGGCCTGATTCACACTGTCTCATCTGAACAGTTGATGTTGAGATGTCTGTTACTTGAACTCAGTGAAGCATTTATTTGGGCTGCAATTTCTCAGGCTGGTAGCTCTAATGAACTGATCCTCTGCAGCAGAGGTAACTCTGGGTCGACCATTGCTGTGGTGGTCCTCATGAGAGCCAGTTTCATCATAGCACTTGATAGTTATTGCGACTGCACTTGAAGAAACGTTCAAAGTTCTTCAAGGGTTACATATTGACTGACCTTCGTATCTTAAAGTAATGATGGACTGTTGTTTCTCTTTGCTTATTTGAGCTGTTCTTGCCATAATATGGACTTGGTATTTTACCAAATAGTTCTATCTTCTATATACCCCCCCACCTTGTCACAACACAACTGATTGGCTCAAATGCATTAAGAAGGAAAGAAATTACACAAATACAAATTGAAGAAAGCACACCTTTCGAATTGAAATGCATTACAGGTTACTACCTCATTAAGCTGGTTGAGAGAATGCCAAGCTGTCATCAAGGCAAAGGGTGGCTATTTGAAGAATCCCAAATATAATATATATTTTGAATTGTTTAACACTTTTTTGGTTACTACATAATTCCATATGTTATTTCATGGTTTTGATGTCTTCACTATTATTCTACTATGTAGAAAATAGTGGAAAATAAAGATGTTAAATGTAAATTTATTTTAATATAGGGCTCATAAAATGTATTTATTGTATTTATTGTATGGCTCATCAGGCTCAGTTAGCATCAGGCATGCATTTTCTATCAAAGCTCTAATCAAATCCAGACAGGCTTATTTATATGCTTTAGAATTACACTTCGGGTTTTGGCAGGAATAGAGGGTTACCCGGGAGAAAAGTGATTTATTGTCGGGTGGAACATTTGTAAAATACCGGGAAAGTATTCAAGCCTAGCGAGTGCACCGTGCCTGCTCCTCTTAGTCGTTGCTAGCTCTAGCCTGTCCTGATGAACCACTGCACTCACTGGGAGTCTGGGCTGATTCACATTCAACACTTATTCAAGTGTGTTAACTGCAGCATAATGTAACGCTGTGTTTTTTTTAGTTATTTTCTTTTTAA
This sequence comes from Oncorhynchus clarkii lewisi, assembly GCF_045791955.1. Classification (NCBI taxonomy): domain Eukaryota; kingdom Metazoa; phylum Chordata; class Actinopteri; order Salmoniformes; family Salmonidae; genus Oncorhynchus; species Oncorhynchus clarkii. The sequence goes on from NC_092152.1 coordinate 37,615,850, forward strand.
TTACGGAATTACTGTTCACACAAGCATATCCATTACAGGCTAGAACACTTAATGCAAGAAGATACAGGTGGCATCCAGCTTTGTAGGCTAACTTTCCTTGCTTGCATATAGCTGAAGCTAACATCAATTCACTACCCTAGTATCAGCAAAATATTGCCGATTTTTAAAGATTGTCACCAAAAACTTTATTCATTCACTTAGTCTCCCCCGCCTCGCGTCTCTACTGACTGCATGTGTGAATGAGACACTTTCATAAAATAAGAGATTGCTTCTTCTATGCAAATATTGTTGATCAGTACAATAAATAAGTCCCAAATGGAAAGGAAACAGATTGTGTTTAATCTATAGCCCATGAAATCAGCCAAAACGAGCTCAATACCTCACTACATGTACTTGTGAATAGGCCTAGGCTGGCCTACAGCTTGATTTACTGAGTTTATCATTAGAGATGTACTATTCAAATAAGTGATTACCATTATGTAGTTAGATTGGTAAACAACAGTCATATTGACTATAAATTTCAAATGTAATGATATTCAACTCAAAGATCTGTCTGGCTCAAGCACCATTCTGTAACTTTGTCTAATAAGCCTCCTTTTTTTCGTTTTGAGTATTGTAATGGTATTGAGTATCGTGATACTAAACCTGGTATCGAATACAACATTCTGCAGAGTTTGACTAGTCCTCAGGGTGCAGAACTGGGCTGGCTGAGTTATGACCTGTGGGTGTTGAATGGAAGAGTCGACGGGGCTATAGGGCTGAGGGGGGTTGAATGGAGGAGTCAACAGGGCCATAGGGCCTGGACGGCTAACTGGGCTAAGCATCGACCTGCTTTGTCTGTGGTTCTGGGGGGCTTTTGATGGGAGGCGGTAGGTGAAATGTCACAGATGAAAAGGTGTCGGTGAAAGAGCATAGGGAATGACGGGTGACTCCTGGGCCATTGATCAGCTATTCTAGATTAAATGTTCTCTTCCCCTCATAACCAGGCAGGACTCACAGGAAATAGGTAGGCTAATGTCCATCAATGACTCCTCTGGAAGCACAATGGAGTTATGTGCCTGTAAAAATGAAGGCTCATTTCACTCACCAAAAAGTTTTTGAAACGCTTATTGTGTAGTCAAGCCTCCGTTGTTTGGCGTTCACTTGATTTTCACTTTACTCCCAGGAAAACAGTGTGAGGCCCTATTAAAATCTATTTTATTTTGCCGACTTCGTTCTGTTTTTCCCAAAATCACACTTTAATAGAAAAACAACAAAAGTGGATGTTCAAGTCCACAACAATGCTTAAACCACATCAGGAGACTACTTTTGAGGTCTGTGAAAAATATGACATTTTTTTTATTTTAGGTGTTGTTAACCTTTAATGCAACTGAGCACCAGCCAGAGACTGTTTGGTTAGCAGTGTTTCTGTAGCGCTTGTGATTGCAGAGTTTGGAAAACAAATGGCCACTGGATTGATGCAAATAATCATGATATCATTCTGCCAGGTAGGCATAGGCTACTTTGTAGTTATCATTTAATTGAGAATGTTTTTGGGAACCTTTTACCAGAAGACGATTGTCATTAAATTAGCATCATCGCTATAGGCTACACAAAGTAGTAGACAAACAGACTGGGGCATTCCTGTGCTGTTGCCTCTTCACAAAGTTGAAGTAAAATACGATGTATTTTGTTCATGTCTTATGATAAACTTGGGGAAAATGTGTTAATTAAAATTCAGTTTTAATGTCTTGATTCTGTCCACGTTCTCTGCAACACAGATTTTCTAGGGTCCTAACAGTGGCAAGTGTTACTTAGTTGAATATCCTGGTTAAAATGACAAGAATGAAATGACTCCATGTGCTTTCTGTTACACATCAAATATCTGCTAATATGATTACCGGCTGTGCTTTAGTCTAGGGGTAAGGAGGAGGGTACTGCCAGTGCCTTGCCCTCCTAGAAGGACTGGCAAAGCGAAGCTCTCTTTGATGTGCTGCGTAAATTAAACCAGTGTGTTGACTACGCCAGTAATGAGATCTACCATTGGACATGGGCCAGAGGTGGACCACAGCATAACTCACTGGATTTATGGGTGGATGCGTCCCAAATGGCACCCTTTTCCACTATGTAGTGCACTACTTTTGACCAGGGCTCATAGGGCTCTGGTCAAAAGTAGTGCACTACATATGGAATAGGGAGACACATGGTGAGCGCTACATGTAATTTCCAGAATAATGGATACTTGAGTAAATAAAGGATACAAAGTATATTGGAAGCAGGTCCTTCCATACAGGTGTGATTCCTGAGTTAATTAAGCAGTTAACATCCCATCATGCTTAGTCATTATTTTGGCTACCAGGCTATGCCCCCATAGGATGACAATGCCCCCATCCACAGGGCATGAATGGTCACTGAATGGTTTGATGAGTGTGAAAATGATGGAAACCGTATGCCATGGCCGTCTGTCACCAGATCTCAACCCAATTAAACACACAGGTGATTCTGGAGCGGAGCCTGAGACATCATTTTCCATCAACCAAACACCAAATGATGGGATTTCTCATGGAAGAATGGTGTCGCACGGAGTTCAAGACACTTGTAGAATCTATGCCAAGGTGCATTGAAGCTGTTCTAGCTCGTGGTGCCCCGACGCCCTGTTAAGGCACTTGTTGGTATATGTACACCCAGATTGATTTTGATTTTGTGGAAATGGGCTCAGAAACCTGTGTTCTAGTTCCATATGAAGGCCAAGAATGGAAAGACTGACCTTATCCTTTCGTAGAAGGTAGGTAGCTTTACCATTTCAGGCCAGACATTTGCTCGGTCTAAATTGAGTACGTGTGAGCCATCCATTTTGATTCTCCTGTGTGCCCTCCTTTGCATCACCGCCTCCTCATTCCTTTCTCCCTCTTTGATGCAGGAAAGTGCTCTAACCTATAGACCTCTCCCAGCCTCCAGCCACCACCAGGCAGCACACTGCTGTCTGAAGTGAAGTGTGTGTGTTTCGAGGTGAGGGAGGTAGCAGCCACTTGTGTCTGACACACAACGTGCTGTTCTGCTGCCTTTGTCTGCCTCCCCCGCTCAACGCACGCAGGCAGGCAGGCAGGCAGGAAGGGAGGGAGGGAGAGAGAGGGGGGGAGAGACTCATTAAATCGCCCTTCAGCCTGAGGCACTCCACTCAAAGCCCCTCACTCAGACTAGAGGTCCTTTCACTGACTCTAAACTACCCCTCTCCTCACCCTGGCTCCCTCCCTGGCTTGAACCTCTCCCCATGGTCAACCAGTCCCCTAGTCATAGTTAACCGGTGTTTGACATGCCAAAGAATGACAAGGAGTTGGCATGATGATGACACAAACAATCCCAAGTCCCTACCTGCGCTTCTCCGCTTCGGAACACCCCATCCTTCCTAGAAACTCCGGAATTATGGGTAGCGCAATGCCCACTTCTCTATTGTGTATTATTTGAATGGACACCTGCTGGCCTTGGTTGCCTTGGCATCCTGTTCTAGGGACTTAATGCAGGGCTCTGGTTGTGTTCCTGCCTGGCTGTATTTTAAAGTAGAGGATGAAGAGTGAGGGGGCTGAGATAGAGGGAGACTGAGAGTGGCAAGCCAAGTGGAGACTAATGAGTGCTGCTACCTTGTTTGTCTGTCGTCTGAGGCTGGAAAGTGGAAGGGGAAGCAATCTCATTTGGATTGTAAATGTAGCCCGCTTTTCATATTGTCGTCACACATTAAATGCGGCCCGAACTCTATTTGGGTACTGCATCAAAGAGTGTCTGAGGATGAATTAAATTTGATTGAATCTGGTGTTTTTTTTATCCTCTCTCATTGAAAGCCCTAAACGGGGAGAGAATGACTAGTCTGTTGTTGCTTTTCAGAGGAGACCTGGGCCCGTAGCCACAAATCAGCGCAAAAAAGGTCCTTTGAATCCTGTTAACCTGTTTTGACAAAAAAAATCATTTCCCGAGTAGATTTTAGGACGATGTTAATAAGACACTGCCCAGACAAACTCTGAGCCAGGACTAAAATCAACTCATAAAAGTGTATCTCAGGTGGTAGTCACTGTAGTTTGAGGCAAAGGAAAGATTGTGATGATGCTCATTGGCATTGTTTCAAATTATGGGGAATAACAAATTGTGATGAGGCATCGCCAGCTGGGAACTCAATAGCACGCTTCAGACAACCACAGTAAATGTGACTACATCAAATTTTGCAATGGTTAAAGGTCCAATGCAATTGTTTTTATCTCAATATCAAATCATTTTTGGGTAACAATGAAGTACCTTACTGTGATTTGTTTTCAATTGAAATGGTAAAAAATAAACAAAAATAGCTTCTTAGCGAAGACCAATTTCTCAAGCAAAAATGTTGTTAGGACTGTCTGGTAGTGGTCTGGGTGGGGAGCGGGAAACTAGCTGTTATTGGCAGAGCAATTTGGAACTCTTTCATATCGGTCTATTAACTCATTTTACCGCCTGGTGATGTCACTAGCAGGCCAAAACTCCATCCCACCAAAACAGGCTGCTGTTTCAGGCAGTCTTTTCAAATAAACAGTTCTTACACTAAAAGGGCATTATCATAATTTTCATAATTTCACAGTAGTCCAACCTCATAGTGTGGAAATATATTTAAAACGCATGAAAATCATGTTTTCGACAGCACTGGCCCTTTAAACATTTGATATAATTTTCACCTGACATAATCACTTTGCCTACTCTTAATAATTGACAAATACAGTATGTTGGAATAACTTTCTGTTTAACCTATTCTGATGGTTGTTAAAAGCAGAATTTTGACTTTTACTGTTATCAACACATTGCATATAATGTGAAATAGGCCTCGTGAAATCGTTGTTAAAGTGCAAGAGATACTGTTGCATGTAGATCTAGATTATTTATGGCTTGATCATATATGGATATATCAAAACATTATTTTAAAGGCCCAGTGCAGTCAAAATGTGATTTACCTTTAGTTTTATATACATTGAGTATACATAACATTAAGAATGAGACAGACTGACCAGGTGAGTCCAGGTGAAAGCTATGATCCCTTATTGATGTCTCTTGTTAAAATAGACTTCAATCAGTGTAGATGAAGGGGAAGAGACGGGTTCATTAAGGATTTTTAAGAATTGTAAGAATTGAGACATGGATTGTGTGCCATTGAGAGGGTGAATGGGCAAGACAAAATATTGAAGTGCCTTTGAACGGGGTATGGTAGTAGGTGCACCTGTTTGTGTCAAGATCTGCAAGGCTGCATGTTTTCTCACATTCAACTGTTTTTCATGTGTGTATCAAGAATGGTTCACCACCCAAAGGACATCCAGCCAACTTGACACAACTGTGGGAAGCATTAGAGTCAACATGGGCCAGCATCCCTGTGGAATGCTTTCGACACCTTGTAGAGTCCATGCCTTGATGAATTAAGGGCTCTTCTGAGGGCAAAAGGTGCGCGACTCAATATTAGGAAGGTGTTCCTAATGTTTGGTGTACTCTGTGTACATTTCCACACTGAGGTTGGAATAATTCAGTGAAATTGTACAAATTATGATAATGCCGTTTTAGTGTAAGAGCTGTTTGAAAATAACTGAAATTTCAGCCTGTTTTGGTGGGATGGAGTTTTGGCCTGTCTGGCGACATCACCAGGCGGTATAAGTTAATATACCAATAACAAAGCGTTTCAAACCTCTGCCAATATCAGAGTTTCCTGGTTACATTTCCCTCTCATTAGGCTTGTCCAATTAGGCCCATCACTCAGACCACTCTGAGGTTGACACAGGAGTGAAAATTAATTATTGTCCATCTTGTCCTGTCAAACTTTTTTGCATACTTGTCTGTCCCATCCCGATAAAAATCACTTCCGACCCATGCAAACTTTTATACGCAGCCTGGTTGTAGCTAGATACTTTCGACATTTTTAGCTAACCCTAACCTTTTCCTAATCTTAACCTAATTATCCCAACCTACCACGTTAATTCTCCTAATCTGCTACGAAAAGTCACTTCTTATAGTCACAACCGGAAGATATTCCCTGAGAAGTCTTTGTTTCCACTAATGCGATACAGGCGCTCTGCGTGTGAGTAGCCTAGCAACTGCTCGTTTTGGCTGCTGCTCAGCGCTCACAAGATAGTTGCCTGTACACAACTGATAACAACCAAATGAGAACCCGCAGGAGTCCTCTTCCCGCTTGTAGCAAAATTCTTCCTTAAGAAATTGTTCTTTGCTAAGAAGCTATTTTTAACCATTTTAACAATTTAAAAAAGAACACTAAGGCACTAATTATTCTATATTGAGATAAAAATTGTCCCTTTAACAACTCCAATGCAATTGCGTGTGGCACACTGCTCATGAGGTGTCCTAAATACAGTATCTGTCGCCTAGATGGGGCTCTTATGACTAAAGAGGCTAAATGTATAGCTTTTATTTTTACCCATAAGGATAGGTGTAAAGTCTTTATTCTCAGCACTTACAACCGATTTCTACTCTGAGGCACTTTGTGGATACGACCCCAGTTTTAATGCCCTGTTTTATTGTTTTTATTTTTGCACTGTACTGTAGACACAGGCCATCTGGTTGGTTGAAGAGGTGTAGGCAAACCTTTTGGCTGGAGTGTATCCGTTTTAAACTACCTGTTGCAGTTGACAATTCTCCTCGTCCTTACAATCTGAGGGGCCTGGTCCTGTGGTTCTTCTATCATTTTGTGTTTTCTGACCTTCTCAGCCTCAACCGAATGTAAACGTTTATTTTGTATAGAGATTTGTGATTTATAATTCATGTTGGGCATTCAGGATCTATGTTTGGGTTGTGTGCTTGACTTTCATGTCCTGGTTGCCTTGTCCCTCACTCGCTCTCTCCTCTCACAGTGTGTGCTGTACCTCTGGTCACTCAAGATCAATCACCCGACCACACTCTTCCTCCTGCGAGGGAACCATGAGTGCCGGCACCTCACAGAGTATTTCACCTTCAAACAGGAATGTAAGTATACTGTCACTGCAGCATGATATGTCACACCAATGAGGGCAAGCCTAATGTGATGCAACACCATAGGGTACTACTTAGAGATCAAAGGCCCTCTGCAACCTAGAGAAGCAGACTTGGCCCTACTCTGCAAACAGACATGAAGTACATACTTGAAGGGGACATTCTTCCCCCTAGCTCTGTGGCTTATTGATGTTCTTATTATAGTGCAGTATTATTTGTGGCTGGTGAGCTTAGCAACCGTTCAGTGACAGACAGAGACAAACCAAGAGATAAACAGACAGAGAGACGGAGTCATTCACAGAGACAGACACACGCACGCACACAGGCACAAAGAGACAGACCCCTCCCTGCCTGTGCCTGGTGGCTGTCTCCTTGATTGAACAGCCTCCCTATACTCTGACACATCAGGATCAGGAAGCCTGTCTGCCACAGTTCCCAATAGGAACATCTCATTGTTCAGGTGTCTTTATCCATCGTGCATAGAGACCACGTCTCCTCTTCACGGTGCAGCCAGACGGCGAGCTGCTGAGGCATGGAGAGCAGCCAGCCATGCAGATGACGTTATTCAGACCGTTACACACAATGAAAGAGAGCTGCCACACCCACAAGGTGTGTGTGTTTGTGCACGAGTATGGGTATGTGTGAGTGAACACTTATCGCTGTGCATTCAAGTGGCGGCACAGGTGTTAGGCATTAGTATGCAAACCTCATCAAAGAAACAAACCTTGCGTTGGCGGACAGGACAGGAGAGGCAGCAACAACATTGGCAAACAGCATTTGAATGGGAAGAACCTATTGGAAAGAAAGATGCTTCAGTCTAATTAGTTTATAATGAATGCATTCATTAGCATGCATTTAAACTAATTGACAAGCGCTGGGCTGACAGAGGCAGTTAGCCTTAAGCAGCAGATGGCTCCACTGATAAGTGTTGCTCTTTTCTTCAGGATGAAAGTCAACATACTGTAAAAATAGACTGCTCCCCTCCTGCTTTAGATTTAGGTGGTGTTCCAGGTCGTCGTTTAGCAGTCACGCTGCACAGCCGAAGATTTCTAGATCATGTTAATGTGGTTTCTGGGATGTTTCTCCAGGTGTTGTGAGATCGAATCATCTGAAAAAATATGACCTCGAACACCCCCGGAGAGAGTGGGTGTGCCTGTATGTTTCTCAGGCATTTTGAGAAGTGACAGGTCTAAGACGTTCTAAATGGCACCCTATTCCTTATGTAGTGCACTGCTTCTGACCCGAGCCCTACGGGTGCCATTTGGGACACAGGCTGCGCCTAACCGTTGAGCCCAGTCAGTCCGTGTCTGTCTGTTGTTACTAAAGCCTGGTCTTGTAACGGCAGCCCTGGTCCACCCCCATCTGTCAGGACCTTATTATTTCTCCTCTCCGGATGTCCTTCTTACGCTGCCAGGAGTTCATGTAACTGACAGTTTATCTCTGGGTCCTTTATGCACCTTGGGGAGATACATGACTTTTTCACTTGATCGGCTACATATTTAGCTGTAGATTAAATTAGCTTGGCTATTGTCTAGCCATAGTATTTCAAAGAGACTTGCTGTTTGACTGTTGTTGTTTTGGTTGGTTCTTCAGCCTTTGGGTTTGTGCAAGGCTATTGCAAGACTGATAAATGAACTTCTGTGTTGCTAGAAAGGCCTCTGAACATTTTAACCATATCAGGAAGCATGAGTTCCATGCTAACTGACTTCAAAGCCTGAAGGCCAAATGAAGGGACTGCGGTGCAGTGTCGTGCTCTCTCCCTTCCCTACCTTGGAATCGTTTGAATGCTAGCTACTCTCTCTCACCCCAGGGACTCGCAGATTATCTTGCTTTCCTTGAGCTCTCAATGAGAATGGCCCCTGTCCAGCACTAAGCATTTTATGCTGAACAAAAATATAAACGCAACCTGTAGTGTTCGTTTCATGTGCTGAAATAAAATACATTTTAGATACACACAAAAAGCTTATCTCTGAAATGTTGCGCACAACTTTGTTTACATCCCTGTTAGTGAGCATTTCTCCTTTGCCAAGATAATCCATCCACCTGACAGTTGTGGCATATCAAGAAGCTGATTAAACAGCATGATCATTTCACAGGTGCACCTTGTGCTGGGGACAATAGGCCACTCTAAAATGTGCAGTTTGATCACATAGCACAATGCCACAGATGTCTCAAGTTTTGAGGGAGCATGCAATTGGCATGCTGACTGCAGGAATGTCCACCAAAGATTTTGCTGTGGGTGGAAACAAGGGTTTTAACATTCGCTGAGGTTTCCGATCTTTGGCAGTTTGACGATAAGGTCTTTTCTCCAGTCTTGTGGCTCCCAGATCTTGCTAAAGAGATCAGTCAGCACCTTGGTAACTGTGTTGTCATCAGCTTTAAGTAGCTCAGCCTGCTGAGAGAATCCCTGGTGCTTTGCCACTCTTCATAGCCTTGATGGCTTCTTGGACCTCTGCTTCAACTGGTGGGTTGGTGTCTATACCATCAATCTCATCCGAGGGTGGTGGGTCTGCTGGATCATTAGGCTTTGGCCAGTTGAGGACCTCTCCATCTTGCAGTTTGTTCCTCTTTGGTTGTTAACATTTTACCTGGTCTTTGACTGGCATTGTGTGGTTGCTAGCTTGGCCACGGAGATGTCTTGTGATCTTATATACAGTGCTTAGTTCTCCTCTTGCTGCAGCTTGTTCTGCCTTACAGGCCAATTCCTGGACAAAGGCTCTCTTATCCCTTCAAGCACTCATTTTACGTCTTTGTCCATGGTCTTGTATTCTTGCTGTGCTCGCACAATCAGCCTGGGGGATTTTGCGCTCAGCTGTTTTTTGCCCAGCCTTCTCATCTATACGGAATAAAAATATAAACGCAACAATTTCTATGATTTTACTGAGTTACAATTCATATAGGGAAATCAATTTAAAGAAATTCATTAGGTCCTAACTATGGATTTCACACGACTGGGCAGGGGTGCAGCCATGGGTGGGAGCCCGGCACAGCCAATCAGAATACATTTTTCTCCACAAAAGGGCTTTATTACAGACAGAAATACTCCTCAGTTTCATCGTCTGTCCGGGTGACTGGTCTCAGACGATCCCGCAGGTGAAGAAAGCCGGATGTGAAGGTCCTGGGCTGGCGTGGTTACACGTGGTCTGCGGTTGTGAGGCGGGTTGGACCAAATTCTCTAAAATGACGTTGGAGGCGACGTTTGGTAAAGAAATTAACATTCAATTCTCTGGCAACCGCTCTTGTGGACATTCCTGCAGTCAGCATGCCAATCTGTGGCATTGTGTTGTGTGACAAAACTGCACATTTTGGAGTGGCCTTTTATTGTCCTTAGCACAAGGTGCAATGATCATGTTGTTTATTCAGTTTATTGATATGCCACACCTGTCAGGTGGATGGGTTATCTTGTCTTTTGAAGTTTCAAACATGGTGCGGACGTTCCATGCTATAAGGCGGGCTGTGGTTTTGGGCCCAAGAAAAGTTATCGCGCTCCTGATTTCTCAGGTTGGGCTTTCATCTGGTCAGTGTTGTGAAAGACAAGTTACACTCAATCTGAAAGGAGTTGTCTATTAGGCCTGAAGTAAAACAAGCTTAAGCAATCACCTAGGAGAACACGACATCCCCTGCGGAGTAGCTAGTAACTGTGGAGTTAGTGGTTGAAAACATATAGGTTACCAAAACAACAACACCCTCTGAAAACCCAGGCTACAGTGCCTTGCGAAAGTATTCGGCCCCCTTGAACTTTGCGACCTTTTGCCACATTTCAGGCTTCAAACATAAAGATATAAAACTGTATTTTTTTGTGAAGAATCAACAACAAGTGGGACACAATCATGAAGTGGAACAACATTTATTGGATATTTCAAACTTTTTTAACAAATCAAAAACTGAAAAATTGGGCTTTCAAAATTGTTCAGCCCCTTTACTTTCAGTGCAGCAAACTCTCTCCAGAAGTTCAGTGAGGATCTCTGAATGATCCAATGTTGACCTAAATGACTAATGATGATAAATAAAATCCACCTGTGTGTAATCAAGTCTCCGTATAAATGCACCTGCACTGTGATAGTCTCAGAGGTCCGTTAAAAGCGCAGAGAGCATCATGAAGAACAAGGAACACACCAGGCAGGTCCAATATACTGTTGTGAAGAAGTTTAAAGCCGGATTTGGATACGAAAAGATTTCCCAAGCTTTAAACATCCCAAGGAGCACTGTGCAAGCGATAATATTGAAATGGAAGGAGTATCAGACCACTGCAAATCTACCAAGACCTGGCCGTCCCTCTAAACTTTCAGCTCATACAAGGAGAAGACTGATCAGAGATGCAGCCAAGAGGCCCATGATCACTCTGGATGAACTGCAGAGATCTACAGCTGAGGTGGGAGACTCTGTCCATAGGACAACAATCAGTCGTATATTGCACAAATCTGGCCTTTATGGAAGAGTGGCAAGAAGAAAGCCATTTCTTAAAGATATCCATAAAAAGTGTTGTTTAAAGTTTACCACAAGCCACCTGGGAGACACACCAAACATGTGGAAGAAGGTGCTCTGGTCAGATTAAACCAAAATTAAACTTTTTGGCAACAATGCAAAACGTTATGTTTGGCGTAAAAGCAACACAGCGCATCACCCTGAACACACCATCCCCACTGTCAAACATGGTGGTGGCAGCATCATGGTTTGGGCCTGCTTTTCTTTAGCAGGGACAGGGAAGATGGTTAAAATTGATGGGAAGATGGATGGAGCCAAATACAGGACCATTCTGGAAGAAAACCTGATGGAGTCTGCAAAAGACCTGAGACTGGGACGGAGATTTGTCTTCCAACAAGACAATGATCCAAAACATAAAGCAAAATCTACAATGGAATGGTTCAAAAATAAACATATCCAGGTGTTAGAATGGCCAAGTCAAAGTCCAGACCTGAATCCAATCGAGAATCTGTGGAAAGAACTGAAAACTGCTGTTCACAAATGCTCTCCATCCAACCTCACTGAGCTCGAGCTGTTTTGCAAGGAGGAATGGGAAAAAATGTCAGTCTTGATGTGCAAAACTGATAGAGACATACCCCAAGCGACTTACAGCTGTAATCGCAGCAAAAGGTGGCGCTACAAAGTATTAACTTAAGGGGGCTGAATAATTTTGCACGCCCAATTTTTCAGTTTTTGATTTGTTAAAAAAGTTTGAAATATCCAATAAATGTCGTTCCACTTCATGATTGTGTCCCACTTGTTGTTGATTCTTCACAAAAAAATACCGTTTTATATCTTTATGTTTGAAGCCTGAAATGTGGCAAAAGGTCGCAAAGTTCAAGGGGGCCGAAAACTTTCGCAAGGCACTGTATAGCTAATTGAGATGATTCCCTAGCAGTTATTTTGGCATACATGGTTTTTCTGGATCAAAAAGTGGCTTAGGTGGTGAGTGGGGGCAATGTTCAGCCCCAATTATTGAGGCCAACCATCTTGGCTGAAGAGCATTTCTGTGTTTTAAAGCTAACTTTTTGCAATTTTACACATTTTGCCATGGAGTTGAGAGAAAATGTTGCAGTTTTAAAGCAATTTTTTCTGCAATGAATTTCTGCAATTCAATGCTTAAACATTATAACAAAATAAATACTCCTGAATTCAGGCTCACTGGTTTGAGTCTGTGTGTCAAGAATGTTCCACTAGCCAAAGGGCATCCAGCCAACTTGACACATCTGTGGAAAGCATTGGAGTCGGGGCCAAGCATCCCCGTGGAACGCTTTCGTCACCTTAGAGTCCATGCTCGACGAATTGAGGCTGTTCTTAAGGCAAAAAAATCATAATATTAGGAAGGTGTTCCTAATTTTTTGTACACTGTAAATAGGTCCATTATCTTTTCTACGTACTTTATATATGATTTTAGTCATAAAGTTTACACTGAAATTGTTTTCCAATCCCGAAAAATGTATTAAAAATATATATATATATATATATTTACACTTTCACTAATGCAGAAAAAACCTGGCATGTAGTGAAGCTTAGTTTGACCTTGGTTACAATTGAAGTGGTACTGCCTCATTTAATCAAGAGTTTAGCAAGCGCAAGCAGATGTGCTCTGAAAGCGATAGTGAACCATATCTTATGTGAATCCCCTGTTCCATGTTTAGGTAAGATCAAGTACTCAGAGCGCGTGTACGACGCCTGCATGGAAGCCTTTGACTGCCTGCCGCTCGCTGCTCTCCTCAACCAACAGTTCCTGTGTGTACATGGTGGGCTCTCACCAGAAATCAACTGCCTAGACGACATTAGGAAAGTAAGTCCGTGTTTGACTACAAACTAAGTTTGGATGAATTTAAACTCAGCAAAAAAAGAAATGGCCCTTTTTCAGGACCCTGTCTTTCAAAGATAATTCGTAAAAATCCAAATAACTTCATAGATCTTCATTGTAAACGGTTTAAACACTGTTTCCCATGCTTGTTCAATGAACCATACACCATTTAATGAACATGCACCTGTGGAATGTCGTTAAGACGCTAGCAGCTTACAGACGGTAGGAAATTAAGGTAACCGTTATGAAAACTTAGGACACTGAAGAGGCCTTTCTACTGACTCTGAAAAACGCCAAATGAAAGTTGCCCAGGGTCCCTGTTCATCTGCGTGAACGTGCCTTAGACTGCAGATGTGGCCAGGGCAATAAATTGCAATGTCCGTACTGTGAGACGCCTAAGACGGCGCTACAGAGAGACAGGACGGACAGCTGATCATCCTCGTAGTGGCAGGCCACGTGTAACAACACCTACACAGGATCGGTACATCCGAACATCACACCTGTGGGACAGGTACAGGATGGCAACAACAACTGCCCGAGTTACACCAGGAATGCACAATCCTTCCATCAGTGCTCAGACTGTCTGCAATAGGCTCAGAGAGACTGGACTGAGGGCTTGTAGGCCCTCAAATAAAAGTGCTCTTCACAGACGAGTCACGGTTTTGTCTCACCAGGCGTGATGGTCGGATTCGTGTTTATTGTCGAAGGAATGAGCGTTACACCATGGCCTGTACTCTGGAGTGGGGTCGATTTGGAGGTGGAGGAGGGTCCGTCATGGTCTAGGGCGGTGTGTCACAGCCTCATCGGACTGCGCTTATCATTGCAGGCAATCACAACGCTGTGCGTTACAGGGAAGACATCCTCCTCTCTCATGTGGTACCCTTCCTACAGGCTCATCATGACATGACCCTCCAGAATGACAATGCCACCAGCCATACTGCTCTTTCTGTGCGTGATTTCCTGCAAGACAGGAATGTCAGTGTTCTGCCATGGCCAGCGAAGAGCCTGGATCTCAATCCCATTGAGCACGTCTGGGACCTGTTGGATCGGAGGGTGAGGGCTAGGGCCATTCCCCCCAGAAATGTCCAGGAACTTGCAGGTGCCTTGGTGGAAGAGTGGGGTAACATGTCACAGCAAGAACTGGCAAATTTGGTGCAGTCCATGAGGAGGAGATGCACTGCAGTACTTAATACAGCTTGTGGCCACACCAGATACGGACTGTTACTGTTGATTTTGACCCCCCCCACCCCCCCTTTGTTCAGGGACACATTATTCCATGTATGTTAGTCACATGTCTGTGGAACTTGTTCAGTTTATGTCTGTTGTTGAATCTTATGTTCATACAAATATTTACACATGTTAAGTTTGCTGAAAATAAACACAGTTGACAGTGAGAGGACGTTTCTTTATTTGCTGAGTTTAGTGGATAAAAAAAATCTGTGATCAATCAACTTTCTTTGACTCATGGTGCTGTGCGTGTGTGTCTGCGCTCCACAGTTAGACAGGTTTAAGGAGCCTCCAGCATTCGGCCCTATGTGTGACCTGATCTGGGCTGACCCAGGAGAGGACTACGGCAGTGAGAAGACAGCAGAACACTTCAACCACAACTCTGTTCGAGGCTGCTCCTACTTTTTCAGGTATGCTACCTGCTCTATATCAAGGTTCAGCTACATAAGAAACTTATATGGCCAATAATACTGGCCATAAGTTGAAAATAATACAGTTTGCTACTTGAAGAGCTACTGGTGACACACCAGGGATATATCTGTGTTTTAGTTAGTTGAAGTATAGGCCCCTGCACTGTCCAGTTTGGGAGTGTACTGTAAGGTATTGACCCTAGGAAGCGCCAGTCCATTGCCTCCCTAGCAGTACTAGCATTCAGAAAAATTTTCCACATTTTATGTTACAGCCTTATTCTAAAATTGATTAAAATTATCATTAATCTACGCACAATACCCATAATGACAAAGCAAAAACTTTTTTTTAGATTTTTTTTCAATGTATTAAAAATAAAAAACTGATATCACATTTACATAAGTATTCGGACCCTTTACTCAGTACTTTGTTGAAGCACCTTTGGCAACGATTACAGCCTCGAGTTTTCTTGGGTATGACGCTACAAGCTTGTCACACCTGTATTTGTAGAATTTCTCCCATTCATCTCTGCAGATTCTCTCTGTCAGGTTGGATGGGGAGCGTCACTGCACAGCTATTTTCAGGTCTCTCCAGAGATGTTCGATCGGGTTCAAGTCCGCGCTCTGGCTGGGCCACTCAAGGACATTCAGAGACTTGTTCCGAAGCCACTCCTGCGTTGTCTTGACTGTGTGCTTAGGGTTGTTGTTCTGTTGGAAGGTAAACCTTCCCCCCAGTCTGAGGTCCTGAGTGCTCTGGAACAGGTTTTCATCAAGGTTCTCTCTGTACTTTGCCTTGTTCATCTTTCCCTTGATCCTGATTAGTCTCCCAGTCCCTGTCGCTGTAAAACATCCCCACAGCATGACGCTGCCAACACCATGCTTCACCTTAGGGATGGTATTGGTCAGGTGATGAGCGGTGCCTGGTTTCCTCCAGACATGACGCTTGGTTTCATCAGACCAAATAATCTTGTTTTCCACGGTCTGAGTCATGTCGGTGCCTTCTGGCAAACTCCAAGTCCGCTGTCCTGTGCCTTTTACTGAGGAGTGGCTTCTGTCTGGCCACTCTACCATAAAGGCCTGATTGGTGGAGTGCTGCAGAGATGGTTGTCCTTCTGGAAGGAGCTCTGTCAGAGTGACCATAGGGTTCTTGGTCACCTCACCGACCAAGGCTCTTCTTCCCCAATTGCTCAGTTTAGCCTGGCGTCCAGCTCTAGGAAGAGTTGACGGTTCCAAGCTTCTTCAATTTAAGAATGATTGAGGCCTCTATGTTCTTGGGGACCTTCAATGCTGCAGAAATGTTTTTGTGACATTCCCCAGATCTGTGTCTCGACACAATCCGGTCTCTGAGGTCTACAGACAATTCCTTCCACCTCATGGCTTGGTTTTTGCTTTGATGAGCACCGTCTGTCAAGTGTGGGACCTTATATAGACAGGTGTGTGCCTTTCCAAATCTTGTCCAATCAATTGAATCTATCACAGGTGGACTCCAATCAAGTTGTAGAAACATCTCAAGGATGATCATTGGAAACAGGATGCACCTGAACTCAATTTCGAGTCTCATAGCAAGTTTCTGAATACTTATGTAAAGAAGGTATTTCAGTTTTTTAAACCTTTTTGGTTTGTCATTATGCGGTATTGTGTGTAGATTGATGAGGGGAAAAATAGTATTTCATCCATTTTAGAATAAGGCTGTAATGTAACAAAAGTGAATGAGTCTGAATACTTTCCGAATGCACTGTATATCTCTTTCTGCTGTTGATGGGTTTTTGCCACGCTAACTAAATGCAGGTGTCCGGCTAATTGCCCAAGCAGTCTTTGATGAGAGGTGGAATAGGCTGGTGGGGTCATTGTAGAAACCCAAGTAAAAGCCGGTCAGCCACATAGATGGTGTGCTTCCCAAATGGCACCTTATTGCCTATATAGTGCACTACCTTCGGCTATGGCCCATAGAGCTCTGATCAAGGAAGTACACTGTTTAGGGAATAGGGTGCCATTTGGGATTCACACCAGGTCTGCTCTCCTGTGGCTGTGGCCTACTGGCTGCCTCTGGAGCAGCTATACGAGTCCATAAATACCACAGCCCTCCTTGGCACTGTTCTGCTCTGGCCTCAGTGGTTCAATTAAACCCTCCCTACCTCCCAGGCCAGAGGGCAAGATACTGACAGGAATTCCTAATGTATTTCCAAAAGTAAAGAACAGCCAGAAAATGCTTCTAATGGCCACACGCTGTTCCTCAAAGAATTTCAGTCATATCTCACACTACATGGCTGCCAAGACTGACTGTGAGGTCCAGCTTTAACCTCACTCCACTGGCTGTTCTAATTGGCTGTTTTTCCTCTCTCTCTTGCCTTGCAGTTACCCGGCAGTATGTGACTTTTTGATAAATAATAACTTGCTGTCGGTAATTAGAGCACACGAAGCACAGGATGCAGGGTAAGTTTCACTGTTTACAGAGTAATACATTTAACCGTATAACGGATTTTTATTTAAAGTGAGGCGAAAAAATAAAATAATAATATAAACATTTTATAAGTTGTACCCCTTGTAATAATATTAAACAATCTTAGGACAACACCTAGTGACCTCAAGAGATTTTAGCCTTTTGGTATGGCAATGACTGGAGGGGCAGGGAATAGAACATGGGATGCTGACCCTACACATCGCACCAATTGGGTAAATCTACTTGGTGGGAATTCGAAAGTAGCTCATATAGCGAGCATTGCTACAGTGCCCTTTCCGAACGGGAGGCACGTCCCCGCGCTTTGACTACTCGGCACCCTAGTACGTCCTGGCCGTGTGTTCCGATACCCTCACGGCCGTCTTCCCACCTCTGCACCAATTTAGCAAACGGCGTGGCAGGGAATCAAAACCGGGTCACTGGTGTGAAAGGCCAGAGGGTAAACCCTCTTGGTGGGAATTGTAACGCTGCTCATATAGCGAGGATCATGATAGTATAATGGTTTTGAAATGACAGATCCACTACATCCACTAACCCAGTTTTAGTCACAGATGCATAGATCTACCATTTTTAATAATTGATGTGCTGCTGATAGCAGTCTACTAAACTAATTAGACTTATTCTTACTATACTGAACTGCTTCAGTTTCTGCTTGAACTATTTAGCTTGAGTTCTACACGTCTCCCACTACCATACAAATAAGACGGCTGAAGCAAGCGCACACCTTTTCTTCAGCGAATGTAGTTATTCTGTAGTGGTTCCCCTAACCACGCAGGTAGCCTAGTGGTTAGAGGGTTGGGCCAGTAACTGAAATGTTGATAGATCGAATCCCTGCGCTGACGAGGTAAAAATCTGTCGTTCTGCCCCTGAACAAGGCAGTTAACCCACTGTTCCTAGGCCGTTATTGTAAATACGAATTTGTTCTTAACTGACTTGCCTAGGTAAGTAAAGGTTAAATAAAAATAATTGAACTGCCTCCTAGCAAGAGACCATTGTGTGACTATTAGCAGAAATAAAGGCTATTGCTCACCCGATTTGATACCAAGCATCATGATATCATTCTGCAAGGTAGGCCTACATTTAATTGCCGTGTTTTTTTTTAAAGGTAACCTTTAGAATTGACTGTTTTGGCATGCTTTTCCATATTGCAGATTTTATAGGGCCCTATATATACTGTATCTTACCTAAGAAGTGTTTACCTCAGGCTGACTTCTGGCATCTATTGGTGCAATGTTCCATAAATGTCCAAATCAACTTAAAGTATCTACAAAATACGTTTTTTTGCAGCGACAAAAATCTGTAAGGCTACAGCTAACATGTTTTCCTTTTACCGTTTGCGATTCACAAATGATTTGATTCACCTCGATTGAACAGAACCCTAACTATTACAATGGCAAAGCGAATCATTTGATTTCTCAAAAATAATTGTTTAAAAGAATCAATTCATATTAAATAAATGAATCGCTATATGTATATTATATACACACACACACTTTTTTTTTGTTTTTTTACTATTTTGAGAAATATGAAGCAGCACATCTGTTGTACAGTGCATTACATTTGTATGGCCTTACAAAAAA